>NW_011889297.1:1973201-2244956 GCF_000151845.1 Pteropus vampyrus | reverse complement strand
AAACAACTATTAGAATCGATCAATGAATTCAGTAAAGTAGCAGGATACAAATTTAATATACAGAAGTTGGTTGCATTTTTATACACCAATGATGAACTATCAGAAAGAGAAATTACAAAAACAATCCTATTTACAATTGCATTCGAAACAGTAAAATATCTAGGAATCAAATTAATCGAGGAGGTAAAAGACCTGTTCTCAGAAAATTGTCACTGAAAAAAGAAATTGAAGATGATATAAATAAATTGAAACATATACTGTGTTCAAAGGCAGGAACAATCATCATCATTAAAATGACCATACTATCCAGAGTAATCTATAGATTCAGTGTAATCCCTATCAAAATACCATTGGCATTTTTTATAGAACTAGAACAAATAATCCTAAAAGTTATATGGAACCATAAAATATCCCAAATAGCCACAGCAATCTTCAGAAAGAACAAGTTGGAGATATCACACTACCTGATATCAAACTATATTACAAGGCTATAATAATCAAAACAACATGGTACTGGAATAAAACAGACACATAGATCAATGGAACAGAATAGAGAGCCCAGGAATGAATTCACACCTATATGGTCGCTTAATCTACGACAAAGTAGGCAAGAATATACAATAGGGTAAAGACAGTCTCTAGAACAAATGGTGTTGGGAAAACTGGACAGATATATGCAAAAACAAATGAAACTGGACCACCTTCTTACACCATATACAAGAATAAACTCAAAACAGATTAAAGACTTAAATGTAAGACCTGAAACCATAAAATTTCTAAAAGAAAACATAGGCAACAAACTCTCTGATATTGCTATTAGTAATTTTTTTTTCTGATTTATCTCCTTGAAGAAGAGAAACAAAAGAAAAAATAAACAAATGGAATTATACCAAACTAAAACGTTTTTACACAGCTAAGGAAACCATTAACAAAATGAAAAGATGACCTACTAAATGAGAGAAGATATTTGCCTATGATATTTCTGACAAGGGGTTAATATCCAAAATTTATAAAGAATTTATACAACTCAACAACAAAAAACTCCAAACAAACCAATTAAAAATTGGGCAGAAGACCTGAATAGGTATTTCTCCACAGAGGACATACAGATGGCCAATAGACATATGAAAAGATACTCCAGGTCACTAATCATCAGAGAAATGCAAATTAAAACCACAATGAGGTATTACCTCACACTTGTCAGATTGGCTATCATCAGTAAATCAAAAAAAAAAAAAAAAACAAATGTTGGGGAGGATGTGGAAAAAAGGGTGCCCTTGTACACTGTTGGTGGGATTACAAATTGATGGAGCCACTATGGAAAACAATTTAGAGGTTCCTCAAAAAATTAAAAATAGAACTACCTTTTGACCCAGCAATTTCACTTCTTGATATTCATCCAAAGAAATTTAAAACACTAGTTCATAAAAATCTATGCACCGTATGGTCACGGCAGTGCTATTCACAATAGCCAAGCTATAGAAGCAATTTAAGTGCACATCAATAGACGATTGGATAAAAAAAAAAAAAAAAAAAAAAAGTAATGGTACATATATATACTGTAATATTACTTAGTCATTAAAATAACGAAATCTTACCATTTACAATAACATGGATGAACCTAGAAGGTATTATACTGAGGGAAATAAGTTGACAGTGAAAGATAAATACCGTATGATTTCACTTTTATGCAGAATCTAAGGAATAAAACAAACAAACTAAATGGAAACAGACTCACAGATACAGGGAACAAACTGGTTATTTCCAGAGGGGTTGGGGGTTAGGGGTTTGGGTGAAAAAGGTGAAGAGATGAAGAAGTAGAAATTAGTAGTTACAAAATAGTCATGGGTATTTGGAGTATAGCATATTATTACTATTGTGATAGTTTTGTGTAGTACTGGGTGGGTACTTGAGTAGTCAGGGAGATAACCTCGTAGCTTATATAAATATTTAACCATTGTACTGTATACTTGAAGCTAATATAAAACATTGAAAAATAAAGTAAAAAGAAAAGAAAAAAATTCAGAATAGACCAACTAGAGCTAACATATACAGAACACTCTACCCGATAACAACAGAATACATATTCTCAAGTGCACATGGGACACTTTCCAGATAGACCATATGTTAGGCCACAAATAAGCCTCAATAGATTTAAAAAGATATCATACAAATTATCTTCTCCAACCATGATGAGATAAAGTTAGAAATCAATAAGAAAAAGAAAAATGTAAAATTTACAAAATCAAGGAAGATAAACAACACATTTTTAAAGAACCAATGAATCAAAAAAGAAATCACAAGAGAAATTAGAAAATACTTAGAGGCAAATATAAATGAAAACACAACATACCAAAACATGAGATGCAGTGAAAGTGGTGCTAAGGGAGAATTTATAGCTATAAATATTTACATTAAAAAAGAAAAAAAAATCTCAAATCAAAAGCCTAACTTTACAACTTAAGGAACTAGGAAAAGAAAAACAAACTAAACCAAAAGCTAGCAGAAAGAAGGAAATATATTAGAGTAATGGTAAATGAAATAGAGAATAGTAAAACAATAAAGAAATCAATAAAGTCAAAAGTTGGTTCTTTGAAAAAATTAACAAAATTGATAAATATTTAGCTAGATGGGTTAAAGAAAAAAGAGAAAAGACTGAAGGGTTTAAAGAAGTACAAATTAGTATTGTTAGATGGTCACGGGGATGGGGAGCATGGCATACGGAATGCAGTTAACATTAATATATTAGTTAGGTGGAAAACCAGAGGAGAGAAGGAGCAATTAGGGAGATAGTTTTATAAACTATATAAATATCTAACCAATGTACTGTTTACTTGAAACTAAAAAAAAAAAAAAAAAAAACCAGAAAAAAAGAAAGTGGTGACATTACTACCTATCCTATAGAAATAAAAAGAAATTGTAAGATAGTACTGTGAATAATCGTAGACCAACAAATTGGATAATCTAGATGAAATGGACAAACCAAAAGCAGAAAACCTACCAAGACTAAAGCAGAATTAAATAGAACATGTAAATATACCTGTAACTTGTAAGGAGATTTAATCGGTAATCAAAAATCTCCCAAAAAAGAAAAGCCCTGAGTCTGATGGTTGCACTAGCAATTTCTACTAAACATTTAAAGAGTTAATGCCAATTCTTCTCAATTTTTTCCAAAAAAAAAAAAATGAAGAGGATGGAATACTTTTTAACTCATCCTCTGAAGCCAGCGTTATGTTACCAAAACCAGACAAAGACATTACAAGAAAACTACACATTAACATTGATGAAAAAATCCTTAACAAAATACTAGCAAACCAAATCCAGCAACATGCTAAAAGGATTGTATATAGTGACCAGATCGAATTTATTCCTTGATTGCAAGGATAGTTCAACATGAAAATTGATCAATGTAATATAGCATATTAACAGAATGAAAGAAAAACAAACACATGGTCATCTCAATTGATGCAGATAAAGCATCTATCAAAATTCAACACCCTTTCATGATGAAACCTTAAAAAAAAAAAACTAGGAATAGAAGGGGACTGCTTCAACATAATAAAAGCCATATATGAAAATCCCACAGTTAGCACTATACTCAATGCTGAAAGACTGAAAGCTTTTCCTCTGAGATCAAGGTAAGGAACAAGGTAAGTTTCCTGTTTTCATCATTTCTCTTCAAAATATTACTGGAAGTTCTAGACAGAATGATTAGTCAAGAAAGCAGAAATAAAATATATCCAAATTGTAAAGGAAGAAGTAAAATTATCTCTGTTGCAGATCATATGATCTTCTATGTAGAAAACTATAAAGAGTACACAAAGACAAACAAAAAAACCTATTATAACTAATAATTCAGCAAAGTATCAGGATACAAAGTCAACACATAAAAGTTAGTTGCATTATTATACACTAACTGTGAACAGTATAAAAAGAAATTACAAAAATAATTCCATTATAATATCTCAAAAAATAAAATAATTAGGAATTGTCTTAACCAAGGATGTGAAAGATTTGTACAATGAGAAATATAAATCATTGCTGAAGTAAATTAAAAATGACATAAATAAATGGAAGCACATCCCATGTTCCTAGATTGGAAGACTTAATATATTAAAATGTTAATATTACCCAGAGCAATCAATAGATTCAATAAAATCCTTTAGAAATTCCCAATGATGGTTTTGCAGAAATAGAAAAGAAATAGAAAAGCCCATCCTAAAATCTCTGGGGACCCAAAATAAAATAGTGAAAACAATCTTGAAAACACAGAACAAATCTGGAAGACTCATGCTTCCTCATTTCAAAACTTACTGAAAAGCTACACTAATCAAAACAGTGTGGTACTGGCAGAAGGACAGACATATAGACCAATGGAATATACTAGAGAGCCCAGAAAGAAATCCTCACATTTAAGGGGACCATCTTTTAAACTAATGGTGTTAGGAAAATTGGATTTTCATATACAAAATAATAAAGTTGGACCCTTACCTAACACCACATACAAAAATTAATTCAAAATAGATCAAAGACTTAAATGTAATACCTAAAACAATACAACTCTTATTAAAAACATAGGGATAATTTTTTCACAACATTGGATTTGGCAATAATTTCTTGGGTATGACACCAAGGCACAGGTAAAAAAAAAAACAAAAATAGATCTAGTGAATTTTATTATTTTTTTTTAAATTGTTCATCAAAAGACACTATCAACAGAGTAAAAAGGCACCCCACAGAATGGGAAAATATTTGTGAATCATATGTCTGATAAGGGATTAATATCCAGAATATAAGAGAGCTCCTAAAACTCAACAACAAAAAGGTAAACAACCTAATTAAAGATGGTCAAAGGACTTGAATTAACATTACTCCAAAAAATATATATAAATGCCCAATAGGCCCATGGAAAGTTTCTCGGCATCACTAATCATTAGGGAGATGCAAATCAAAATGGCAAATAGATACCTCATCACACCCATTAGGATGGCTACTATAAAACAAACAAACAAACAAACAAAAGCAGAAAACAAGTGTGGCCAAGGATGTGGAAAAATTAGAAACCGTGTTGATCATAATGTAGAATAATACAGCCACTGTGAAAAACAGTATGGTGGTCCCTCAAACCTTAAAAAAAAAAATTACCATATAATCCAACAAATCCCCTTCTATGTATACCCAAAAGAATGGAAATGATGTCTCAAAGACTTATTTGTACACTCATATTCATAGCAGCATTATTCCCAATAGCTAAAATGTGGAAGAAATCCACATGTCCACTGATAGATGAATGGATAAGGAAAATGTAGTATATACATATAATGGAATATTATTCAGCTTTAAAACAGAAGGAAATTCTAAACTATGCTACAATATGAATAAAACCTGAGGGCATTATGCTAGATAAATAAGACAGTCACAAAAAAAATATTGTATGATTCCACTTATATAAGATACTTAGACTAGTCAAAAATATAGTCACAGAAAGTAGAATGGTGGTTGCCACAGCCTGGGGGAGGGGAGAATGGGTAATAATTGTTTAATGGGTATTGAGTTTCAGTTTTACAAGAGTTAATGGAGACGGATGGTGGCGATGATTGCACAACATTATGAATGTATATAATACCATTATACACTTGAAATGGCTAATATGGTAAATTTTATGTTGTGTATATTTTACTACAATAAAAAAATGAAGGAAAAAGAAAGACTGGGGACCCATACTGAACACAAGCTAATGAGAGCTTCTTAATACTCAGTGCTCATCCTCTTTCCCAAGGTAGGTTTCTGCTCCAAATATCTTTCTATCAGATGTAAGCCCTGTTGTCCATGTTCAGATCTCCTAGAATCAGCTGACACATGCCTAACTCCAGAATATGGTCCATTACATTGCTTTCATTTCCAAAGTTTTCTCCCTTCTGATCTTGGTTTTTGTTTTTGTTTTTTTTTTTTTTAATTTTCTGGCTCCTCTAAGTGACTAAACTACACCTAACCTTGCTATACTGTTTCAATACAGCACTTTAGGCATCTGGATATCGTCTCCAAGGTCAGGCTCTAAGGTTTGTTTTCCATCCCTCACCATAGCAAGCATGTCTGCATGTGATGTCAATCTGCTCTTGTCCCCATATTGCCAGGAACTTGAACAGTCATACTACCTTATACAGCCCTTTAGAAATAAACCTAGGAAAACACTTCTAAAATCATGACCTATAAAACAGAATTACCAGATGTTCAATAAAAAAAAAAGTTTAGTTTTAAAGTAAGCATGAGAAATACTGTATACTCTATTCCCATTTTGGAAATTCATGATGATCAAAAATAAATCTCAAGTTCTGAGAAGCCCTGCAGAAAAGAACACTATTTGACTGTTTTACTTGACTGTTTAACCTAGTGTTTTGCAAACACATTCAGACTCATAATTCTTTTTCACAGAACACTCATCTCTTGGTACTCGCTTTGGGAGATGATGGTGTAGAGTGTGCTTCTGAGCTATCCTCAGGCTCCAGCTTCTAAGTCCTCCCTAGTTTTCTGGCTCTAGTCAATGAATTTCATAAGTTAAGGATTCCTTACCCAGGATTCCAAGATGCTTATCTTCCTCCAGGTATACCTTTTCCTGGAATGTTTCATCTTGGAAAGCTTCATATCGGACTTTCCAGTAAGTGCCTCCAATTCGGCTGGAGCTCTTCTTGAAGAATTTATCTGAGCCACTGGCATATAAGGAGGCAAATGTCACACAATTTAATTATATATTAAATAGACTCCCATCTCACCCTTGGTCTCATCAAGTATGTATCTTCGTGGTTAGGAAAGACCTCAGAGATCTTCCAGATCAACTTCGACCCTCTGGTGACACCACAAATAAATAATATGCAGCTTCTGCTTCAGCCTTTCCAAGGTCAGGGAACTCGTTTCAGAGAAGTCAATCCCTCATACTGTTGAATAATTTTAATTATTGGAGTTCTTTGTTATAGTAAGTTGAAATCTTCTTGCTTGTAAGTCCCAGGCACTAACACCAGTTCTGCCCACCTGAGTTACATAGCCTTACATTGTCCTTAATCATCTCCAGGTACTCAAGATCTTTCTCCCCCTAACAAATAAAATCCTTAATTCCAAAATGAAAGCCCACTAATTTAGCAAAGCCAGTTGAAAATTCTAGAAGCCATGCTGAGACCAAAGTGCCTACTTTCCTGTGTTTTTTTGCAAATTCATTTCATTATTTCTTGCAGGAAGAAGAAACATGGTGGATACCTTAGGATATCCCCCCAAACTCTCTTAGTTATTTACCAACTACCTCTTTTGTGAAAGACCTGATATCAGTGGAATCACTGATAGGCAGTGAGTAGGCATAACTTAAGGCCGAGAAACTGAATAGGGCACTAATCTGCTCTGTCTTGTCCAGTCTGAGTCATGGATGAGGCAAGGAAATTTGGAGAAATTCCTCCAAAAGGATGGACTTGGAATGGCCACAAGGCAGATTGCTTCACCTCTTCCTACATTTCTCAGAGTGCCTTTTACACTCCTGCTGAAATTCTCCCTTCAGACTATGGGCAAGAAAAGTAGGAGCAAGGAGGTAAATAACAGGTAAAATAAAGAAGAGTTGGAAAAATACCATTTCAATTGATCCTGCCCCACCGAGGCCTCCTTTTCTTGGTATGGCTTGGGATTATAGCAGGACTAATCTCAACCACTGCTAGGACCTTTTTCTGGGGATATGACATAACCCTACAGAAAGTTTTGTAGTTCCCCAAGAGCAAGCTGTCCAGGGGGCTAAAGAATTTGGTTAACAGTTGTGTAATATAACTCCAGTCAGACAATGATTGTGATGCCCGAGTGAAAGTGTTTGGGGGTGGGCCCAGGGGTAGGGAGAAGAATCCCACTAACTCTTACCTGCCTGGTTCCCTCAAATTCTTCCCAGTACTCCCATCATGCCCCATTGGGCCGTAGTCCCATTGAATCTCATGGGCCTCAATGAAGTACTGCCGAACTTTTCCTGTTAGTAGGTTCACAGAAGGGGCCGTGGAACAAGACTTGACCTTGTAGAGTGCTTGCATGCCATCTGGAGGAGGAATATCATGGCTGGCCCCATTTCACCCAACAAGTTTCTACCCACACCATCCACCTTCCTCCCTCCCCTAATGTTTTTTCTTCCCATCCTCCTATAGGCTTTTTACCCTTGTCTTCAGATGGACCACTTTCTCTCACTCCTTAAGAGTCTGGCTGGGAAAGATGGAGCCCAGGTGGAAATTCAAATACCTCCACATGCTCACCACCACTGATTTACTTACCAGTTCTTCATTCCTGCCTCTGTGAAAGGCTTATATTGTACGAACATCACAAAGCTTGAAGTCTGAATACCTGAGTATAAGTCCAACCCTTATCACTATCTGTAGGACCTTAGCCAAGTCAATTCCTATATCTGAACTTTAATTCCTGTTTTGTAAATAAGGAGAATAGAAAATCTATGACACTAGGCTGGTGGGAGTATCAGATTAAAAAAGAGGAGTAAGTGATTTGTATAGAGGGAAGCTTCCCAAATAATAGAACATATTCTATACATGGAGATGAAGTTTCAGACTTAGAACTGTCAGGAAAATGTGGATTCTAAGTAATATCTACAAAATCTGAAAAATGTTACATTGAGGTATGGTGGTAATCAACGATACTGCCTTATTCATTTCTATTGAATATGTATATATGCCAGGCCTTATGTCAGGTGCTTTACATATGTTATCTCCTTCAGTCCTCACAATCACCCTGTGAAATAAACTTTAACATTCCCTTTTTCCAGATGAAAAACAAAACAAAGAAAAACTAAGGATAAGAGAGGTTGAGTAACTTGCCCAAGATAACACAGCTAGTCCATGGTGAAATTGAGACTTAAGCTCTTATCTTTTAACTGAAAATGCGAGTGCTCATTTTCTTCTCTTATATTCACTATTTTGGTCTCATTCCCTTGGTCTCTAAGATTCAAAATAACATTATCACTCTGAAACCTCATTACAATTTTATAAGGTAGGAATCACTATTACACTCCTCAGATGAAGAAACAGAGGCTCAGAGAAATGATATGACTTTCCAAAGGTAACTAAGCAACTGGTAAACCTGGATTTGAATCCAAGCTTGTCTGGCTTGTCTGACCCATTCTTGTTCAACTATTGTTCTGTATTCCTAACCTCCATTGGATTCATATTCACTTACTCAGGCACCTTTGAAACTGAGAGAAGACTCTTGATGATGGAGCATGGGTAACTGGCCCCTGTTGAGAAAATCTTACTATCCAAGTCTCATTATCCCACCAGTCTATAACTCCTCATCTATTCAAATTCATTTTCACATACTCCCGTATCACATTCCTGACATCCACCTAATTTACCATATATAAAATAATTCTAGAAATGAGATCTGAAAAGGATCTTAGAGAGTATTGAGACCAAATCTACCATTGCATAAATGTGACAAATAAGTCTAGAAATGGGAGAGACTTTTCCAAAGTCATTACAGAGAGTTTTTCAGAGCTGAAGCAACAACTGAAACCACCTAATCAACTATCTGGTGTGCTTTCCATTGCCTCATATGTTTCTCTTCTCCTCTGATGCTCCTCAATCCACTAAGCTATTGCTTCAACCATTCTCCCTCTGAAAATTAAACTTTCTACCCCTATTTCTGTTGAGTCTTAATTAGAGTGTCACCACTTGCCCACAATGCTTCATAATTTCGTGCAGAGGCCTTACTCTTCTTTAACTGATTTCTCCTTTACTACCTATTCAATCAGCTACAAATACCCCCAGGTCTTAATTTTTTAGGATGCTAAGCACCAACAACAAAAATCAAAACAAACAAACAAACAAAAAACCATGCAGCTTAAAAGTCCACTTATTCATCCCTATGCCATCTTATGTTAGAGATAAAAAAATAAAATAAAAAAATAAACATGAAACCCAGAGAGTTGTGCTCAAGGTCACCCTGTAATTTAATGGCTGAGCCAGGAAAAAAACTGGGTCCCTAGAATTTTAATATAGTGTTTCATCCTTTATCCTAGCTGTCTTACCTGAAAGACCTATCTTGTGGCTCTAGGCCAGAAGCCCAGGCTTCTGGGGAACATATTGCCACCTGCCTCCCATATCTCAAGGGTCAAGAGATGTTGGCTCTCACCTTGCAAGTGACTATTCACTTGACAGCTAATTAACCAGATGCCAAGTTTCTGGGGCACCATCTCAGCAGTCACAAAGGTGGCTGGAAAGATGTGAGCCACATCAGTGTGGTGGCCCCGGATGGTCAGCATCTGTCCATGGAAGAAAGCTGTGTGGACATCTACTTCATTGCCCATGCCAAACAAGTGCCAGGCCACACGCTTCTGTGCACACATGTTCAGCTCTGGTAAGTTCCCAAATACAAAGCCATTGATTGCTGAAAAATAAAACCCAAAGAAAATATCGATTAGGGAAAGACAGCTCAAAAGGAAAAACCTTAGCATCTGACAATAATAATAAATACTATTTAGAGGTCTTAAAGAGCACAGTGTGCTGACAATATGCATTACATCATTTAAATATCACAAACAGGTATTAATGGTCTCATGTGTAAAAAACAAAAAAACAAAAAAAACAAAAAACAAGTAAACCAAGGTTCAGAGAAGTAAAGTTACTTTCTTCCCAAGGCCACAGAGCTATTAAGTGGTAGAGCCAAGATTCCAGCCCAGCAATCTGAGGAAGCTTTCTAAGTAATGGGGTTTATTTTGTAAGCAGTTTTTTTCCTTCCAGGACAATTTCCTTCTAAAATCTTCACAGGACAAGTGTCAAGTTAGCTAATCACGGTTATAAGCAATTGGTATAAAATCCGAGAGAAATTTGAGCTGTCCAAGCCATTAATTACAACTTCTCTGATTTTTTACTTCCCCTTGGGATTGATCCCACCTTTGTCATCAAAGGTAAGTAAGTCACTCCCTTAATTAAACAAAAACAAAGCCAACTTGTATCTATTCCTAAAATCACTTCTCTGCCCATGCCTCAGGGCTTTTGCGTCTTTAGTTAGTTTTACATTTAATTAAGATGATCTATTCCTTTATAGGCACATTTTTTTCTCCACAAAGTGGATCATTCGTCCAGCTTGCATCCTTTTTAGAACAAAGAAAAGTTGACTAATTATATCAGTGAACAACCGTCACCAAAGTGACTGAACATATAATATACGACTTTGGAATCTACAGCCTGAGCTATTCCACAGTGAAGAGGCAAGGTACCTAATGGCAAGAGCACAGTATGCAGTCAGACAGATCAGGGTTGGAATTTTAATTGTGCTGTTTATCTGTTATGTAATCATGGAGCCTCAGTTTCCTCATAGGTAAAAGAAGGTAAAACTACCGACTACTCCTGGTCCTTGTGAGGATTAAAAAGGATCAGGTATGTGAAAGCACCCACCAAATGCTAGACCCAGTGGAGACCCTTCATCAGTATTCCCTGTCACAGAGTGGCCATCGCCTCCTAGCTCACCATGCATCTTATTGCTCTCCCGAAAGGCTTCATCTTCTTTGTTCACTGAGGCGGGATCTGAGCAGTAAGTGGCAATGTTCTCATTGATATGCCAACTAAGATTCTCATCTACCACACTGAAGAGCAGGAAGAAATAATTGTCCACGTCTTGCCGCCGAGGAGGGGAGTTACTATCCAAGGTTCCTAGTGCAAGTAAGAAAGGTGTTCTTGAGAACCTCCTATCCTTAAAAAGACTACGCTGCAAGGGTTACTCATAAAAAAGAAATAGGAAGAGGGGAGCTTAAGAGTCTGTCAGCAACAGAAAAGTAAATGGAGCCTTCTGCTACTAATGTATATCTCCAAAATCTCTGTATAAAACCATCAATTCAGTTGAGCCTAGGACTTGAAGTTGGGGCACATAGGATCTAAAATAATTCCCTCCCATCATCCTTACCTATGTATTCAACCCAGGGCCTTAAGCTGATCACACTTTTACAACACCAAGGTTTTCAGTTCTGACTATATCTTAAACATACCTTATTTCCAATCAAGTCCGCAATCCTTCCCAAATACTGATAGCTATACTTTCAGTCCTATTCACACTTAAACTTTTCCCACATACCTTACTGTGAAATTAGAAAGAAAATAAAGTAGAGTTTTTTATGGTTTTTGTTTGTTTGTTTGTTTTGTTTTGTTTTGTTTTGTTTTTAGAATAGAAAGGATAATAAAATAGAAAACATAGTGGAACAGGAGGTTGGCAGGGTTTATTCCTGCTAATAAACAAAGATACTATTTTAACGCTACTCAGGCTGCTGATCAATATGTAAGTGGTTCAACTATATCACTGGTTCCCATAGATATCCTAAATTTTATCTCATACTTCATCCTTGGGATCTGTACCTCTTTTACAGGTGATAAGGGGTCCAATGAGGCCAGTTGCAATGTCTCGTGGAGCATCTACATGAGAATGGTAGATCCAAGTGAGACACGCTGGGTCAGCCACAGTGGGTGCATGGCCTTCTGGAATGGTCCAGTTGTACATGTGGCTGCCTCCCGGGGGAACAGAGTCATCAGCTTTCAGCTGACCAGAGGATCCATCAGGGTACAGGGAGCCTAGAAAATAATATTGCACATGCCCAGTCCTAGGGTGAGTGAGAGGGAGCCTAGAAGATATAGAAGCCAAGAGAAGGCTGACATATGCAACACCTAGGTCCAGTCTTATGGAAAATAAAGTTCTAAGGTCCAGCACAGTGTTCCTCAGAACATGAGGAGGGCAAAGATTCAAGTAATATGTAGCCAAAGAACTCCAAACCTCACATCAACAATGGATGGAGAGGTAGCAGCAATTGGGGAAGGAGCTGTAGCCAATGAAAACTGCTCCACAGCCTGATCTAGTAGTGCCCTGATGCAAAGTTAATGTTGTGAAGGCAAGAGAGAAGACAGAATTCCCTACCTTTAAGTATTTACTTTAGAAAACAGAAAGCAGACAATTACGAAATTTCAGTTTAAAGGCAATTTAATGAACAGTTGGTCCACTTCCTCATTTTATGGAAGATAAAACTGAAGGAAAGTAATTTGCCAATGGTCATATAGAGAGTTAGTAGTCAAGTCAGGACCTTCTGACTTCCTTCTCTATTGTGTTACTGTTGTCTTAGATTATAAGCCATTGCAGTCACTGTTGTGTTAGATTATAAGCCATTGCAGTCACTGTTGTGTTAGATTATAAGTCATTGCAGATAGTGAGAAATACAAAATGAGTAAACTTAACTGCCTCTTAAGAAGAAAATGGACCTTTTTGGAAGACTATGACACTAGAATAAAGTTCCCTTATATTATTCAGAGTACACTCTTCTCTTTTCAAAGCAGTCAAATATTTTATGAAAATGCCATTCAAGTATTTCTTTGTGATAAAAGGCAGATTTAAAAACTTTTAAAAATATTTCAAATATAGTAGATATTCAATATTATATTAATTTCAGGTGTACAACATAGTGGTTAGACATTTACATAACTTATGAAGTGATGTCCCTGATAAGTCTAATACCCACCTGATACCCACCTGACACCATACATAGTTATTAAAATATTGATTATATTCTCTTTACTGCACTTTACATCCCTGTGACTATTTTATAACTACTAATTTATACTGCTTAATCCCTTCGCCTTTTTCACCCAGCTTCCCAACTTCCCTCCCATCTGGCAACCATCAACTTGTTTTATCCACCATAAAACAAACAAAACAGAAACAAACTCATAGATAAAAAGCAGTTTGAATCTCTCTACCTTCCTAATGAAGAATCTGAGGCCCAGAGAGAGGCAGCGACTAGTTCAAAGTCACACAGTATATGAATAGCAGAAGTGATAACAGTACCCAGCCATGATTTCTCTGAGAGAAGAGTCCCTGTTACCTCATATGAATAATGAAGAAAAAACTGTCCTTGTTCCCAGCTTCTCTCAAATGACAGTAAAGGAAAAGTAATATTTGTTGTGGGCAGAAGATAGAAAGGATGGGCTGATTTACCTTCTGAGTCCTTCTCATAGAAAACACCGTGGGGGTGGATGGTATAAGGACGAGTGGCAAAATTCTTCAGGTGGATAAGGATGACATCTCCCACCTCAGCCTGCAACACTGGCCCCAGGAAGCCCAACCAGGCAGGCTGAGCCATTTCATGCATGTATGAACCATCCCTGTATTCTCTGTAGATGGTCTTCTTGTAGCTGCTCCCTATCCGGTTCTTGCCAGACTTTAAGAAGCTGGAAGCTACTCTGGGAAGGAAGGAAGGAAAGAAAGAGTCACAATTTTGCTATAATCTTCAAACTTCTGGAGAGTTATTTTCCAGAAGAGGCTGACCAAAAAGTGTTCATCTTTGTTTAGGGTAAAACAAGAGGAAATGTGACTCTACTAATCAAAACATTAAAGCTTTAAGTTAGAGTCTATTGTTAGACGATGGGAAGTATCAAGTTAAAGCATATGAAATTGTTGATATTTGACCACTTTTAACCTACAAAAAAAGGCAATTTCAAGTGGTTCAACCTAATATACAGTAATAGAGAAACAGCTAACTATGGACTGACACTTTAAGTGATCAATTCCCTACCCATATGGCCTGACTTAGCATCGTCCTAATATATATGGGAGGTTTTATAGCATCATGGTTAAGTTCTCAAGCTCTGGACCCAGAATGGTTCAGTCACATGCTGATGCCACTTCCAAATCTGTGAGACTTTGAGCAAGTTATTTAAATACTCTGTGCACAATTTCCCAAATTGTAAAATGGAAACAAACACAGTACCAAACCTGGACAGTTGTTACTGGTGACTAAAATAATTAAAATACATTTAGAGCTTAGGACAGTGCTTGGAAAATAGTAAAAGCTTAATAAATGCTGCTACTTTGAAATGTTGGAGGGGGTTATTTTGAAGTTATCCCTCAAGGACACTTTTTAAGACAGAGACTTTCGTGATTCCTAAACTACATTGTCAAAAAAACGACGGCTGTTTTTCTTACTCTAATTCTTCCTAGAGAGCTCTGAGATGTTACAGTCAACTTTGGAAAACTCCGAGGCTTTGGAAAAACAAAGTGGTTCATGATCACAAAAATTCTTTAATTAATTCATTTTTAACAGGTATTTGTGGAACGTCTGTAAGATCAAGAAGAGTTAATCCTGTGGGATCTGTGAGTGGCAAAATCATGAGAAGAGTACCAATTTTTTATCTGCATTACCCAGGTTCAAATCCTACCTCTTCCATTTTACTAGCTGTGAGACTTGAGCAAGTTACTTGATCTCTCTGACCCTCAGTTTTTTCATCTAAAAGATGAGGATATTCAGACTCAATCTCTAGAGCTTTTGTAAGAATTAGGTGAGACAAAATGTGCAAATTTCTAGTATAGTGCCTGTCACAGTGTTACATAACTGATAGTTATTACTGTTATTTCTTTGATTCTACGATTTACCTTAATTTTTTCACATTTTCACATATCTGCAATTAGTAGTTCTACTGAACTATGGGAGCATAGTTTCACCACATATATCTTATAAACACTGTATATATTTCATGTTTCTTTTTTAAAAAACTAAACAGCTATTACTAAGACAGTATTTTGGATATAATCTTAGCATCAAGAGAGCATGAAATTACCATTAGGACCCTAAAAATACTGAGGTGCCTCAGTGAGGAAAAGCAGACTCCATATGGAACATTGCCTCTTGAGTCAACTAGCACTATTCCCAGCAAACATGCCACTGGGTGTATGATCCAGAGAGATCAGGAACTGGCTGCTACCACACCCTGGGAAAAGGTCTTCAAGAGGCTACCTTTTGACCTCAAAGGTGACCCCTACCCAACTCCACCTCTAATTCCACAAGAGATTAAACCTACGTGTCACTGTCCAGAGGCTGGTTTGTGATGACATTCCTTCCCTTGGGAGCATAGTTCCATTGCACGTCTCGGATACCCAGGTAGTAGACTCGAGTGGCCCCATAAGTCAGTCGGGGCCACAAGGGTTGCATGAACAGCAGAGCCCAGAGGAGATGGCCCGGCTCCATGGCCCACATTACGCTGGGAAACAGGCAAATGAATAGCTGCTGGCATGGAAGAAAGAGAATAAAGGGGCTTTGTTCTTTTGCATATGTCTGGAAAATTAAAGAGTCAAGAGCCAAACCAAGTGACTAAGAAAGCAAAAACCAATTAGCCTAGAATCTCTGCCTTACTTGATTTTTTTTTTCAGTTAAACAAATATTCAATGATCTCTACACATTGGACTTTGGAGGGCAAAGTTAAAAAATCACATGTACTGATAATTATGTATCACTTCCTTCAGAAGAGAAATATGAATACCGTTTCTTCAGCAGTGTGGAAGAAAGAACGTACTCTGGCTCAAGAAACAGGATAAAAGTACAAGAAGCCTGATTGGGCTACTGACTCACTCAGTACTTGAATCAAGTCACTAATTCTCCTTGTGCCTCTGTTTTCATTGTCACCACTTTCCATCCTTGATTGTGTTTAAAAAAAAGAGAGAGAATTTACCAAAAGACATTTACTAGAATATTCATAGACCCAAAATGAAAACAGACAAAATGTTCATGAACATTAGAATGGGTGAGTAAATTGTATTTTATTCATACAATGGAATTTTATATAACAATGATAATGAACAAACTACAACTACACATGAAATTATAGATCTCTCATGAATGTAATGTTGCAGAAAAATCAGACACAAAAGAGTACATACTCTGCGGTTTCATTTATGTACACTAAAAATCAGGCAAAACTAAACCATGCCATTAGAAGCCAAGATAGTGTTCACCCTTGAGGTAGGGATTAGTGACTGGGAAAGGAAGAGGAGGAACACCTCTAGATAACGTTCTGTTTCTTGATCTACATACTGGTTACATGTGTGTGTTCAATTTGTGAAAATACATTGAGCTGTGAACTTATCATTTGTGCACTTTTCTGCATGTGTTATACTTCCAAAAAGTGAAAAATGAAATAAGACAAAAGAAAATATATGAGGGAAATATTAACTTCTCGGAAGAAATGTTCTCTGCTGTTTCTCTGCTATGCACAAATCGATTTCTTGGGTCTAATCTTGAGTCAGAGTCAGAACTAAGCTGCTAGCCCCACACTCCAGTATATCAGCTAGGAAGTTAGACTTCTTGGGGCTGAGATGAAGTACTCAGTCATACAATACACATCTGCAGTCAAACTTAGAAACATAGACAGCATAACGTAAACATCCCTATATTTACACTTGTGTACACATAGACACATGTAGTCTTATCTAAAAGCAGAGATGCACACACTTTCATCCACATTTAGAACCACACTGTCACACAAAGCCTTTGTTACTTTCATAATAACAACAACAATAATAAATCAATATTTATTGTGTGTGCATGGCACAGCAGACACTTTTAAATGTCTTACATAGATTAAATGATTTAATCTTCAGAACCACATTATGAAGCAGATGCCATTATTCTCCCCACATTACAGAAGGAAAAACTGCAGGACAGAAACATAAAGTAATTTTCCCAAAGTTACCTAGTTAACAATCAGTAGAGTTGGACTGTGAGCCCAGGAATTATGGCTCCAGTGTCTACTTTCTTAATCACCATGCTATACTACTTTCCACAAAACATACTTGCATACTCACATGAATATACACAGAGAGCATGTATATGTCCATAACTATAAAAATACCTGCGAAAACCCTATACACTCTGAAATATACAATCACATGTAGTTGTGATCACTTCTAGAAATAGACACATATACTCGTTTAGGCAAAGATATACCTAATCAGTCACTCATAATGCTGATAATAATCATGGTAGCTACCATTCATTGAGACATCCTATATACTAAACATTGTGTTCATTGGTTTATATAAATTATTTCACTATATACTCATCCTAAACACATGAGATAGAGATGATTAATCAAAAATAGAAAATCAAAGATATGCACAGACTCACATACGGTTAGGAAATCCCCAGATATTTACCTTGGTTAAGCCTAGGTATTTACCTTGATTAATAAACAGACCTATAGACTTCTCTACAAAACCTCAGGCCCCTCTACACATACAGCAGTAGTGTAAGTGTTAATCCCCAGTGTCCATATGGCATTTGGCAGGGAGCCCTTGATATAGGGAGCACCTGTACTTGGGTTCTTCTTTCCAAATCCTGGATTCTCCACTGACGAGTTGTGTAGCTTGGGGTAGTACTTAATTACGCTGAACCTGTTTTCTCATCTATAAAGTATGCATAATAATACCAGTTTGGGAGAAATAAATTAGAAAACTTACATGAAAAGGACCCAGTACAATTAATGTTTAGAACATAACAGACAGTAACTGCTGGTGTCCTTCCTCTTTCTTCTTCCTCCTGGCTACAATTTATTTTAATTTATCCTCACTATTTCCCACACATCATATATTCTGTATTTCTACTCTAAGGGCTAACTTAAATCTGAACTGCCCTAGAAGGTCTCCTCTAAACTCTCCATACTACTGTCTTCTGAAGGACTACTTACTCTCTATAGCACCCAATTGCATTAAGTCAGACTTTGTATTATTGTTAACTTTCTGTTTTATGAGTTGCCTCATGAACTGTCTTTATTTTCCAGATTGGACTATAAACGTCTTGAGGGTGGATGTCATGCCTTAGAAGTCTTTGTGCATCTATTGCCAGACATGGTGATGGGGCCCTGTAGATGTACTATAAACAGCTACTGCTAAAGTGACATGAAATGACATACATTTTCCCATCAGTTAACTCTAGTTCAGTTTGCCACTGGTTCACAGAGTGGCTTTGGAAAAGTTACTTTAGTAAGCCTCAGTTTCTCCATATATAAACGAATAGAGCTGGACTACATAGTTTTTACCTTTTGGGGGTCATGAAGGTTTGAGAATATAATAAAATGCAAAAATGTGGAACTACAAACAATGTTTTATATAAAAAGCTCTCAAAAAGTCTTTCTAGTTCTCATATTTTGTCAATACAGTCACTGATGAAACACAGGTGCATTCATATGCACTTACATATAGTACCACATATGGTCAAACAAATAACCATGGTTTGGAACCTTCAACAGGGAGGGAGTGTCCTGGGTTTAATGCAACTCTGAATACAACATGGACCTTCTTCAAGCTTCCTTCTCAGAGAAGTGCCAGCAAGACTGGTGTGCCTTAAACTCACTTACCTAGGAAGAAAACTGTCCCAGGTAAGAGTTTCACGATTGGAGAAGCACATAATAAAGTTGGAAATATTCCAAGAAGGGACAAGTACAAACCTTCAGCATACAATGAAGAAACATTCAAAAGTGGTGACTAATGACCAAAAGAGCTAGAAAATAGAGCCTGGGGAAAAAGTACTATCTAGTGTTTGCCTAAGCACTTTCCACTTTACAATATTTTCTTTTTTTGTGTGTGTGTATCTGCCATGTTATTTAATTCTGAAACTCTTGTGAGATAAGGATTGTCTTCCCCATTTTGCATCTAGGGCACAAGCTTTGGAATCAGACTACCTAAACAAATTCTGACTCCACTTTTCCTGTGTGACTTGATAATCTGCTTCACTTCTCTAGCCATAGTATTTTCATCTTTGAAATGGAATTAATACTATTAGCTACATCTCAGAGTAGTGTGAGGATTAAATAATTTAAGATCTATAAGTGCATAGAACACAAATAGTTGCTCAAGTACACAAATAAGTGATCTAAAAGTATTAGTGGCTATTATTATTACAGATGAGGAAATAGGTTTAGAAATGAAACTTGCCAGGACTCCAAAGAGTCAATATTTTATGAATAGCCACAACGCATACACACTCTTAAGTTCCTATATACAGTAACACAAACTAAGCAAAGAGGCAGATGTATATGTCTGAGATTAGTCTCTTTGGAAGCAAGATGGTATAATGAAAGGAACCAGAACTTTTGAGTCAGATAAACTCAAAACGTAAGTTTGAGTTTTCAGTTCTGTTTGAAAGAGATAGCATCGGGGACTTAGTAGACACCTGATAAGTATTAGTTTTCTTTCTTTCTAATCACTGGCTTCCTTTTTTCCTCCCAAAGCTCCATTTGTTGTTGCTATTATCATTTCCATTGCTGCTGGTGTTGTTCCTGTTGTTGTTTTTAATTTGGTTTTATCATAAACTATTAAAACAGAAGAAAGGGAAAATCCATAAAAGTCTTTTAGATTCACTTGGATATTTCATGGTAAAATTGAAAAACTTCAGATTCTAGAAAAATAGGCTCTAGTTCTAGATTCATCATTTATTAGTTGTATGACATTGGGCAAGTCACCCGATTTCCTAAGCCTCACTTTCCTCATCTTGTAAAAGAAGATAATCTCTGCTTTGGGGTCTTCATTAGTTTGCTATGAAGATCAAATGAGATGAATTATGTGAAAGCCCTATGTAAACTTTTCACTTGGGCAGGGTTATTTTCTCTCAGCTGAGCCCACAGGAGGGAGTCTTAGAGAAAGGCCAGACTGAGGAGGAAAAATAAAAGGGAAAGTTAAAAGGACAAATGAAATAAGTAAGGTGAGCCAGAATCCTGAGAGAAAGTAAAAAAAAAAAAAAAAAAAAAGGGCAGAAGGAACAGGTGCTCAAAAGGAGAAGAGAGAGAGAGAGAGAGAGAGAGAGAGAGAGAGAGAGAGAGAGAGAGAGAAACAGAGACAGAGAGAGAGAGAGACAGAGAGAGAGAGAGAGACGAGACGAGACGAGACGAGACGGGACGGGGACGGGACGGGACGGGACGAGACGAGACGAGACGAGACGAGAAGAAATGAATGGGTAAATTTTTGCTCTACTTTGAATTAGACATAGTTTAATTAATATGCACTGAGAATAGCCCAGGGAGAAAGTCAGTCAACAACAAGTCAAGTCAAGTCTCCCCTACCCTTATCTTACCTTCCTGTCATCCCAACATCACCCGGTCCTGATCACCATCATCTAAGACAATTTACATCACTGTTTTTCCTATAATTTGCAAGTTGTTCTTTTAATGATCTTTTAATGATCTTTTCTCTCCCTCCATCTTCCTTATCTCTCTGATTTGGGTTAGACTGAGCTAGACAGGCTTATTCTAGACAAAAGATCACTCAATTGAACACATGAATACTGAGCTATCTTTGGGGTCCTTTCTCCAATCTCAGCAAAATAAAAATCTCCATCTCTTTTGGTCTTCCATTTTCTTAATGTGTTTTGGCTCTTTCTTCACCTTGTGACTCAAAATAGGTCTCAAATGGGGATTTTTTTTTCACCTTTGGTGAGCATAAGCCTTTCTTTACTAGGAAGGAAAAAAAAAGAGAGTGTGTTGAAAACCCCACAAGGTTCCAGATAATATAAACACAATTTATATTATTTTTAAATCATTATCACTGTAGTTTAGCATGTCAGAGATGATAAAATTGAGGTCCAGAGAGGAAAGGATTCACCTGAAGTCCTGAAAGCTAGTGCTAGAACCTAAGACTACCAACCTGATCCCCCAGACTAGCAATCATGTCTAACATATCATCACCATACCATTCCTGGGACAATATAATTTTACTACATATTTTGCACTTGTATTAAGGAGGCTGCTTTATTTTCTCATACCCCAGTTGTAGTATTATAGAAAGCATACTAATTTGAAATTAAAAGACCTGAATTCAAATCGTATCTCTTGTCTGTGGTAGCTATGTGACATCTCAACAGGTCACTTTTATCTGTTTGAATCTCATTTTTTAAATCTGAAAATGGAATATTAATCTCACAGAATATTTTTGAGACTAAAAAATAATGGATATTTGAGCCCTTAGCAAAAAGCTTGGAATAAAATAGATTCTCAGTGAAAAATTAAATGCATTATAGGTTCACACATCATAAAAACCTTTATAAACCATCTTTTTTTTTTCAACTCTTTTGTGTGTCATATAGAAAACTGAGACCAGAGGGGTGAAGGAGTTTACTCAAATCAAACAACCAGTTACTGGTAAAGCCAGAATTTGAACCCATGTTTTCTAAAATATTTCTGCTATTCAGACACTAAGTGTGAGAGATAATTTAGAGTTTAAGCTTACAGCTTAGTTCACCTATAATATATTTGCTTACTTTACGCCAATCTGGATCTCAAAAACATGAAACAAAGTGATTGTTTTTAAGTGTTTCAGCCTCCCATTTATGTAGTCCTCAGATCCATCACCTCAACAAATCCTTCAACCTGTGAGATGGAAGATGAGCACATTATTAACTACTCTTACAACTCCAAGATTGTCCCTGAAGTAATCAAGCCAGTGTGTTCCTGGACATTTTGGAGAGAGAAATGAAAGGAGCATATTGTTCACTTTAACTTCTCTGCACACCCAGCCAAGCTTCCTCTAACTTCTCAGCAACTGAATTTCTCTCCTAGTAGCCCAAGACTCTCTTAAACTCAGATGAATAAAGATTTTTACAAAGAAAAGTCAAGGTAGGATTTGGAAAGAGAAAAGAAAGCTTACCTTTGCTAGAAAAAACCCTTCCATATTCATGTCAGCGGCCTAGTGATGCTGAACTGCAGACTCCAGCGTGAGTCTGCCAGCCCTGCTCAGTTAGTATCCTGGGTTACAGGGTCTTGCTCATAAATTAAGTCCAGGGCTCCAATCTGGGGGGTGGGGGGTTGTTACTGGAATGGGGTAAATGGAGGAGGGGTCAGTGCTGGGTGCCGTCCTTTCCAGAAACTAAACTACTGGAATGTCTTGTTCCGGCCTGGTTTGGTACAAAACCCGGGATGGTTCTTTGACCATATCCGGGTGTTTTCCAAATCCCGGTTAGGATCTCAGGAGGAATTACAAGGGGGTGGGCTGCATTTCTGTTGTCGCAGCTTGCTAATTGCCTTTGCTGAAAGGGGAGGAGAATGCACTGTCAGTGTGGCCAGTCAGAGCTCACAGACAGATTACAACAGTCCCAGTCACGAAATGGGACCCTTTGTAAGAGTTACTAAATGTGGTAAGAACCCTTATCCCCACCAATATTTTTCCTTCTTGTAAAGCCTAGTTGTCAGCTCTGCCTATTTTCCTCAGGCCATGGTTGTTTGGTAATAAAGAAAAATAAAACTTGAAATAAAACAACTTTCTACATGCCAGGCCCTATGTTAACCACTTGACATGCATTCTCTCATTTAAGTCTCCTGATATCCTGTACAATGGACTCTCTAATTCTTTTTATTTCATAACTGAAGAAAACCAAGCACCAAGAGAGTAGGTAACTTGTTCAAGGTCATACAATTAGGAAGTAAAATAGGGGAGATTTTACTGGGTCTTAGCCACCACACTATCACACTGTGCAGTTTAAGGGAGAAACAGAGAGCCTTTTTGAGATGAGGGAATTGACTTAATTATTGAGTGCTTGCTGTCCACCAGTCACTGTTAGATATTTTTTTTTAATGTACATAAACTGCCTCTGCCATTTCTAGCAGTTCCTAGAGTGAAACCCCAAGAGCTATATTACCAATATTTTCCATAGAAGAGACTTGATATGGCTAGAAGATAGCCTGGATTAATATGAAACTCAGAAGAATCATAAGAATTGAAAATATTAAATTAAAAAAAAAACTAAACTGAAATAAAAACAAACTTGGCCCTAAAATTTATGGATGACACTGGAATCTTGGTTTGTTTAAAACCAAAGTTCATTATTGTTTCTGCTGGAAAGAGAAGGTAGTGAAAAAAATCACTGGCCTGAGTCAAGTGACCTAGATTCCAGCCCCGGCTGGCCCTGGCAGTCATCAGCTGTGTAGGCTTGACACAAGCTTTTCTCTTCTCTGGGCAATAGTCTTTCCATTTGTATGAGGGCCTTATACTAGCTACAGATCCTCCCAGATGTATACATTGACATATCTAGCATTCTATGAAGAAAACACATTCTTGATATTAAGAGTAGAAGAGAAAGAGGTTCCAAAGATGCAGGCTATAAGGAAAAAAAATTAATGCAGAGTAAAGAGTGGAGAAAAGATGAAGAATTTCATGCTTCTTTGGAAAAGACTGCATCTACCCACCAAACCCAGGCATAGGAAAGAGACAGGCATAGTGGCAGTTCTACCACCTAGTATTCTTACTTTATGATGAGATCTTGGCTAGGAGCAGATTTTGTTCTCCAGGCAGGCTCAACACATTTTTCTCTCCTGGATTTAAAGTGTCTGGAGTAGGATCCAGGGAGGAGGACTTTCAAAGACTGTGCTGGTGGGGCAAAGTCTGGGTCATAAACCATTGGAGGTGTTTAAGAGTGCCTAGACACTTAGGAGCTGCCTCACAAACTGCACCCCAGGCCAAGTCAAGTAGAAGCACCAATAGGAAGCTTAGAAGCACCTCAGCTCCCTTAGAAATGCTCAGAGATAAAGGGAAGCTGGATCAGGACACAGCAGCCCCTGGGGTTAACTACTTCTTTCCCCACTTGGTGCAGATGCGGACCTTGAAGCTAGAAGGGAAGGTGGCAATGAAACCCATTAAGCTGGGATCTAAGTCCAGGCTCTAAGGCATTTATGACAGGGAGGGGAAAGGATAAGGTCTCTGCTCTGACTCATGAAAGACAACAAGAAACAGGTTATATAGACACACTTGAGTCAACACAGTAAAAGCCGCAGGAAGCCAGCTAGGCCAGTTTTAGTGTTTGTATTACTCATTCAGCAACTCACTGAGAGGGCACACAGTACCTTCCTCTTCTGCAAATCCTGGATATATTTCTGCTGCTTTTAGTCAGAGGTCACCTAAAAAAAGTTAAGTTGGCACATATAGACCAGGAATTGATAAACTATTTCAATAAAGGACCAGTTAGTGAATATTTATTTGCAAAACATGTATCTTCTGCCACAACTCCTAAAATAGGCTATTGTAACATGTTGGACATATCTATGTACCAATAAAAGTTAATTTATAAAAACAATCAGAAGGCCAGATTTGGCCTACAAGCTGTGGTTTGAAAACTTTCACTATAGACTTTTTTTTTTTTTTGCAATATAGACATTTGCAATATGGCAATATTATTAAGAGCATGGGAACTAGAATCAGGTATCCTAGATTGAATACCAACTCTGTAAATTCCTGATTCTGTGACTTTGGAAAAGTCATTAGATTTTTCTAAACTTCAGTTTTGCCACTGTATAATGGAGATAACAATAGTACCTATTTCATAGGGCTGTTATGAGGACTGAAATAAAATTATTCATAGGGACAATTTAGCACAGTAACTGGCACATAGTAAATACCTCAAAATAAGTTATCATTTTTTTAAAATTTTCAATAAAGAAATAAGTGTAAATACCTCTTTCCTCATTCTTAGAAAATGAGTTAAATTGATTCATCATGGAAAAAAAAAAAAGATTGTTTGAAGAATCCTGACTCTAAGATCAAGTTATGCTACTAATCTTGGACAAGCTAGTTTTCTTTTATGGGACTCAGTTCTTTCACCTGAGATTTGTCCCTTTTCGAAATTATTTTTGGTAGCAGAACTATTTCCCCAAACAGAATCTTACAGTAAACACGGACTATGTATGGAGAATGAAAGTGGAGCTCTTCTGGTAAGGCTAGAAGAAAGAAAGGAAATGATCAGGGCTGAGGGAACTCAGGGGCTCACTGCCTTGTATGCCTGCCCACCTAGACAATGTTGTTAATCCTGAAGTACAGGCAAGAAACATCAATGACACTGAAAAGATGTTTGAGAAGCACAAGACCAGAATGTGCTTAAGAGTCCATGAAGACTTAAATTTTGTCACTAACCCATCTTTTTATTTATTCCTTTACTCAGTCAATATTTCCAGGTTACCTGTGTATGAACATTCACAAGGGACATGGTCCTGGGATGGCTACAAAGATGAGAGGATATCAGGAACTCTCATGTTAGGGGCAACACTATCTAATGTGAGAAGCATTGGGTTTGGAGTAAGAATGACCAGGGTTTGTAACCTGGCTGGCTCCTTCTGAACTCACTTAAGCTTTCTCAGCATCTGGTTCCTTATCTGTAAAATAGGAACAATATACTTCTGACTGGAATATTGTGAGAATTAAATAAGCTGAACTTTTCCATGAACATTTAGCATAGTGCTCAATACTTTAGGGGCCTTAAATTAATGTTCCTTTCCTTCTCATCTTCCTCACAGTAAAATTTAGTGACAGCATCAAGTACCTGGTGTAAACAAAAAGCTGTGGGTAGTGAGTGTCCTGGCATAGCTAGTCTACTTGCTTTATCTCAGGACCCTTTGATGTCTATCTTTAGCAGTTCTAAAAAAGAAGGCCTCTGGGAAAGGGTGGAGGGGTGCAGGGAGTGAGAGATTGTCCCCTAGAGACCAAACCTCTGAAGCCACTGCTCTTTTTTCATTCTCCACCACAAATTCTGACAAGCAGGCTCTTTCATGTCTTGAAAAGATTGATATACGCTGTTGTGATGTGTAATTGTCCTGGGCTCCCTGCGGGGGGCACTGTCTGGTTCTTGAACTCTGTTTCTTGAATTTTATTTGTTGCTTTATTCAGTCCTCCATGGCAGTGGGTCTTATACTTGATCATGTATCAGAATCCCTTGGAGGGTTTATTAAGACACCTGTTTCTGTTTCAATAAATCTGGGGTGAAGCCTGGTAATATGCAATTATAACAAGTTCCCAGATGATGCTTATGCTGCTGGTCTGAGGACCACACTTTGAGAACCACAGCTCAAATTCAAGAGACTCTTGTTCTGAAGCTCACTCCCTGCCTGACAACTTATATCTGCAGACTGATCCTTGAGCTCTCATCACCCCTCCACCCCCATCTTCAAATATCCAACCTTTGGGCCCAGGTCAAAAGTATACTTCTTTCAGTTTCCTGGTACCTCATTGATGTGGAGTCTTCCTGTGTATCCTCCTCTCAACACCTATTTGCCCATTCTCTTTGCTTCAGACCCTTCCTGATGGACTGGGTGAACCTCTCTTTTCCTTCCATGCTCAGTCAACATGTCTTATTTTCTGGCTTCCTTCCTTGAACAACTCTAGGAATGGCATCAACTCTTCTATCCAACTCTTTTCACCTTTCTCATGTGGCTTCCTGACTGTGGACTCTGGGCACAGACAATCTTGGTTAGAATCTTGGCTCTGCCTCTCTCTAAAGTGGGTGATCTTGGGAAAGTCACTTGATTTCTTCTAGACTCAGTTTATCATCTGTAAAGTCACTTTGTGAAAATAAAATTGAAGACATCTATAAAAGGGTCTAGTGCAGCACCTAACACATAGTAAGTGATCAACAAATGTTAGTCTCTTTTTCCTTACCTTCTCTACTTTTTTTCACGCATGCCTACCTCCACCATTACTATTAAGGAGCTGGCAGCAAATAAGATTGATAACATAATGCAAGAGTAAATTTTTTCACTAGTAAAAGAAGGCATGGTAGGTGAGAGAAGGGAGGCCCATACAAAGTGATATAACATTTAAGAGAAGGGAGAGGTCATTTTTAATGGGTGGGTGTCAGGATCAGCTTCATAAATGAATATCATTTCCCTTCCGATTCCCATTTCTTGAGCCATAGACCTGAATGTCAATCAAGATTCCTGCCTTCTCTTTCATTCTCTACACCTTATCCTTCAGCAAATCCTGCTGGAAATTTATATTTTAAATATCCTTTGAATCCACCTACATTTCTTTATCTCTGCTGTCATATCTTTGATCTGAACCATGCTCATCTCTTAATTAGATCACTGTAATATCCTTCTCACTGTTCTTTTTGCCTTCATTGTTTCTTCCCACAAACTTGCTCTTCAAACAGCAGCCAAAACTATTTTTTTCCCAAAATACAAAGGTGATTATATCTCCTCCTTACATAAAACCCTCCAGCAGTGTGTGCCTTGTTGATTGAAATTTGAATAAAACAGAGATTAGCAGGGATCCTGGGTAAGAAAGACATTCAAACTGCCAAAATGTTCCGTATGTGTGTGAATGCACATATGGAAATATCTCTAAGATATATCATTAAGTTAAAGTACAGAAGAGTGAGCATCTTGTATTTGCATCACAAACAAACACACAGAGACTTCTGTGTATATACTTATAATGGAGGACAAATTTTTTTCTTCTGGAAATCATAAAAATATTTTTTACAGTTTCTGAAAAGATTTAATTATTTAAATAGGAAGAAAATTCTTTCAAAATAACATGTTATAGGCAGTTGAGACACCAATGAACTAGAACTGTTTTTCACATTTCCCTGTACATTTCAATTATGAAATTAACATGAGCATACCTCTTGAGTATTCCAAGATGATTTTTCTGTCATTATATAATTTAAATGACTTTCAAAAATTCAAAACAATTCTCTAAAGAAGGCAGAGAAAATATCTTTATTTATTTATTTTCCCCCTGAGTGGGTTACTGGATTGCCAGGGAGGAGGGAGTTGGGGAGCTGAGTGAAAAAGTGAAGAGATGAAGAAGTACAAATTAGTAGTTACGAAATAGTCGTGAGGATGTACAGTACAGCATCGGAAGTATAGTTAATAGTATTGTAATGGCTATGTGTAGAGCCAGATGGGGGCTAGAGTAATCTGGAGAATCACATCATAAACTATATAAATATCTAGCCAATGCAGTATATACCTGAAACTGATATAAAATACAAAATTTTAAAATATATTTTTTAACAGTGGTTTCCTTTAAGGAGAGTGATGTGGTGGAGAGAAGGGAGACTTCTACTTTTCATTTTGAACCGTTTAAATTTTCTAACCTAATACAGTTTTTATTGTTATTTATTTCTTTTTAAAATTTTAAAAATAATTTTATTTCTCAATTATAGTTGGCATATAATATTATATTAGTTTCAGGTGCACAACATAGTGATTGGACATTTATATAACTTACAATCTGACACCATATACAGTTATTACAATATGATTGACTATATTCCTTATGCTATACTTTACATCCCCATGACTATTTCATAACTACCAATTTGTACTTCTTAATCCTTTTTCCTTTTTCACCCATCCCCACACCCCCTCCAAACTGGCAATTCTCAAAATGTTCTCTGTATCTGTGAATGTGATTCTGTTTTGTTTGTTTATTTTGTTCCTTAGGTTCTACATGTAAGTAAAATCATACAGTATCTGTCTTTCTCTGCCTGACTTACTCCACTCAGTACAATACCCTCTAGATCCATCCATATTATTGCAGATGGCAAGATTTCATTCTTTTTTTTTATGGCTGAGTAATATTCCATTGTATATATGTACCACCTCTTCTCTATACATTCATCCCCTGATGGACACCCAGGTTGCCTTTATATCTTGGCCATTATAAATAATGGTGCAATGAACATATGAATGCACATTTCCATCAACATAGTGTTTTGGGTTTCTTTATATAAATACCCAGAAGTACAATTTGAGGTCCTTTTTTGTCTCTTGTTACAACCTTTGTTTTAAAGTCTATTTTGACTAGTATAAGTATTGCTACCCCAACTTTTATTTCTGTTTCCATTTTCGTGAAATGTCTTTTTCATCCCTTTACTTTAATCTGTGTGTATCTTTCAATCTGGTATATAAGGGTCTTGTTTTCTTATCCATTCAGCCACCCTACCTTTTGGTATACATTTAATCCATTTACATTTAAAGTAATTGTTGATAAATATGCAGCTATTTCCAGTTTATTTATTTTTTCATTTCTCCTCCTCCTCCTCCTCCTCCTCCTCCTCCTCCTTCACCTTCTTCTTTTCTTCCTAGAAGTTCCCCCAACATTTCCCGTAAAACTAGATTGGTGGTGATGAGCTCCTTTAGCTTTTTCTTGTCTGAGAAGCTCTTTATCTGTCCTTAGATTCTAAATAATAGCTTTTCTGGGCAGAATAATCTTGGTTGTAGGTCCTTACTTTTCATCACTTTGAATATTTCTTGACAATTCCTTCTGGCCTGTAAACTTTCTATTGGGAAATCAGCTGACATTCTCATGGAAGCTCCTTTGTAGGTGACTAACTGCTTTCTCTAGCTGCTTTTAAGATTCTTTTTTTTTTTTTTGTCTTAAACTTTGGCATTTTAATTATGTGTCTTGCTGTGACCTCTTTGGGCTCCTCTTGTTTAGGATTCTCTGTGCTCCCTGGGCTTGTATGTCTATTTCCTTCACCAGGCTAGGAAAATTTTCAGTCATTATTTCTTGAAAGAGGTTTTCAATTCCTTAGTCTCTTTCTTCTCCTTCTGGTACCCCTATGATGCAAATGTTGGTATGCTTGATGCTTTCCCAGAAGCCCCATTTTTTTGGATTCTGTTACTGTTCTGATTGGATGTTTTCTGTACCCTATCATCTTAATCACTAATTAGATCCTCTGTTTCATCTAATCTACTGTTAATTCCCTCTAAGGTAGTCTTCATTTCAGTTATAGTATTCTTCATTTCCTTTTTATATTTTCTATCTCCACTTTTATGTTTTCTATCTTTTTGTTAAAGATCTCATTGAGTTCATGTACTCTTCCCCTAAGTTCAGTGAGCATCTTTATAACAAGTGTTTTGAACTCCGCATCTGATAGATTGCTTGTCTCCATTTTGTTTATTTTTTTTCTAAAGTTTTTTTTTAACATGGGTTATGTTTCTTTGGCTGCCCATTTTGGCTGCCTACTTGTATTTGTTTTTAATGTATTAGGTAAGGCTGCTATGTCTCTTGGTCTTAGTAGAGTGGCCTTATAAAGTAGATGTGCTGAGGGTCCCAGTGGCACAGTCTTCCCCGATCACCTGAGCCAGGTCCTCCAGATGTGTCCCTTATGTGGGTTGAGTGTGCCTTCCTGTTCTAGTTGAGCCTTGGTTTCTCTTTGCTCATTAGTGGGAAAGATTGACCCTTTGTTGATTGGTTGTGATGACTGACTGTGACCAGGAGAGGAGCTGCTGTGCAGAGGCTGACTCTACAGAGCAGGATTCACTTTAGCAGGGCTCTTGTGCCTGTCTTGTCTGCTCTTTGGATGTGTCATCCTCAGAAGTGATCCCAGGTGGTACTCTGGCTCAGACCAAAGCTAGCCACTAAGCATGTAGGTTGGGGCTTCCTGAGGGGGTCCTGCCTTAAGCCAAGTTCGGTTGCAGCTTGTGCCCTGCCTGGACCATTTGGCATGAGCCACCAAACAATCCACAGATGGCCACCACTTAAACTGGGCTTGGAATTGCCTCAAGTGGCCAAGCAAAAATTGCTAGTGCTGGGCTTAGGGCTGCTCAGCAAGAGGTATGGAGCACACCAAGATCAGATGCTGCTTGTTTAGATTTTGTGAGCCTTTGAGAGGTTTTAGGAACATCCACAGCATGAGACAAGACAGTTTGTATGGAAAATCCAATGGAAGCGACTTGGGTGGGCCTACGCATTGGGAGGGGCAGGGTCTGAGGGACTTACCAAGATGGGGCGACCAGTGCTAGCTATGTTGCCAGAGATTTAGATATGGTGGCCATCTGGGTCTGCAAGCCGGACAGGGGAGGGCTCAACAAAGGAACAATGCCCTCTGCCAGCACTATCTGGGAGAAAGTTGCCCCTCCAGTCCCTTACCATGAAGCCAGACAGCTCAGTTCCTCCCTGTAGGTCCCTGGCAACTTTCGAGCTGCTGCCCCAACACTGGAGCTCAGAGTGAGTGAATTCATCACCGAGTAAGCTGCTGTGGGGTCCTTAAAGAGGAGCACCTGGGACTTCCTCAGTCTTTCATCTCACTCAGCCACAATCTCTGCTGATTTTTACAGCAAATCATTGTGGGGACTTCTTTTCCCAACACTGGAACTCTGGGTTGGGGAGCCTGGCCTGGGATCCCTTGTTTCTCACAAAGGAATTTCACAGTCAGGACATTAATCCCGATTCTCAACCACCACACGTGGGTGTAGGACTAGCCAGTTTTGCATCTCTGCCCCTCTCATAAGTCTTAAAGTGGCCTCTTCTGAGTGTTTCCAGTTGTAGGACTTCTGCTCAACTAGACTTCAGGTGACTCTCAATGATGGCTATTCTGTAGTTTAGTTATAATTTTGATATGGTTTTGAGAGGAGGCAAACACAGCATTTACCTACTCTACCATCTTGACCAAAATTCTGGGTAACACATTTTTACATTAAATAACCAAACATCTGCCTTCTTCTATCTTCTGTTCGTTGGTTCATTTTTTCTATTTAATTCAGGACTCCTGAGCAAAAATTGTATTCAATGTCATTTCAATTATTTTTAACAGCAAAAGAAACAGCTCTCTTCTGAAGAGTGGTTTCTCCTCTCAGGCACCTATGATTTAGTGCTGGCTCCCACACTCCATAATTTTTATTCTCATACCAGTACTTTCTTCATTCCCAGCAAACTGTGGTAGAAAATGCCACAATGGTTTCTGGCCCAATCATTGGCTGGAATAAGTCACAATCTACATGATATGTTTTAAGGGACTCAAAAAAAAAAAAAAAACACCTTTCTTATCTCCAAAAATGACAGCTTGTTTTGGTGAAATTAGACCCAATCATGAGGACTACATTCCAGTCCTCACTATGCCACAGTCTCTTGTTTTACCTGGGATGAGCTATTTTACTTCTTTGGCCTCAGTATTTTCACTTGTAAAATGAGTGCTTTGTATTATCTGGACTCTGACATTCCTTCCAGCTCTTACATTCTATATTTCTATGATTTACACTTTTAGATTACATCCTACCAGCATCCAGAAGGCATGTGTAGGTGTCTGAATACAACTACTTTGTGTTGGCCTAAATGACTTTATGGCAATTTCACCACTTGGGAAAAAGAATTGTGTGCAGTTTCAAATCCTGGACCTCTATTACAATGCCAAAACAAAACAAAACAAAAACAAAAACAAAAAAGCACAGGCATTCTCATAATACAACTGCTCTTACAGGAAATGTGAACATAATCAGAACTCAGAGTATAACCAGACTTTGCCAGATGGGTTACTTCTCGGCTTTACTTTTTAAACCAATTGATTTCCTTTGGCTACTTGTTATTCTGTTATATTGGAAAAGACAGTGGATTGCGGGCATGAGGTAAGCAGAATAATGCCTCCCCCAAAGATGTTCATGGTCTAATCCTCAGAACCTATAAACGTGTTGCATGGCAAAGAAGAAATGAGGTAGCATATGGAGTTAAGGTTGCTAATAAGCTGATTTTAAAATGAGATTATCCTGCAGAAATGTCTTTACATATCCTCTGTCCATTTTTCAATCAGATTGTGTATTTTCTTGTTATTGAGTTGTGTGAGTTTGTTATATCTTTTGGATATCAACCCTTTATCTAATATGTAACTTGCAAATATATTCTCCCATTCAGTAGGTTGTTTTTTTTTGTTTTGTTGAAGGTTTCCTTCACTGTGCAGAAGCTTTTTAGTTTGGTGAAGTCCCCTTTGTTTATTTTTGCTTTTGTTTCCCTTTCTTGAAGGTATGTGTCCGAAAAGATATTACTCAGATGATGTCAAATAGTTTACTTTCTATGTTTTCTTCTAAGAGTTTTATAGTTTCAGTCTTACATTTAAGTCTTTAACTCATTTTGAGTTTACTTTTGTATACAGTGTAAGAAAGTGTCCAAGTTTCATTTTTTTGCATGTATCTGTCCAGTTTTTCCAACATTACTTGTTGAAGAAACTGTTGTTACTCCGGTGTTTATTTTTTACCTCCTTTGTCGTAGACATATAGATGACCAACATAGACATATAGATGACCAATATAAGAAGATGCTCGACATTATCAATTGTCAGGGAAATGCAAATCAAAATCACAATGGGATACCATTTTGCATCAGCCAGAATGGCTATTATCAAAAATTCAAGAGGAGGGGAAAAATGACATAGATGATAGACTCTTTGTTCATCCCTCTTGCGACTACATCAAAGTTGTGACAGAAACATGGACCAAACAGCAAGCAGAAAATACATAGATAAACATGTGATAAAGCAAGCATAGTAGACATTAATGATAGAATCTAATTTGTCAGTATATGGAAATTGTTTATAAAATTTATTCAAGTTTGCTTATGTTTGAATTTTTCTTAATAAAATAATGGGGGAAATAATATGCTGATTAGATTTAAAAAAAACAATATCGACAATAAAAAGTAACGAGTCATATTTGTATTACAAAGATAAATACATATTTACAACAGACTAGAGCAGGTGTAGAATAATGATATCAAAATATGCTAATATAAAAATATTATGCATTTTCTTTTAAAAATATGTTAATATAACAATATTATGCATTTTTTTTAGGTAAAACATGTATGTATCTGTATAGTTACAAAACCTCGAGGGTAGAGGACAGTGTATATACCAGGATTGAAGTATGGTCAAAGGGACATTAGCCTAATCTATAATGCCTTAATATTTTACAAAAGTAATGTTACCGGAAATCACTTTTTAAATAAAATTAAAAATAATATTTAAATATGTGTGTGTGTGTGTGTGTGTATGTGTGTGTGTGTGTGTGTTTTAATTTATTCTCATTCTCCTAGTTAAGGACTCAAGCTATCTGTGGCAGGCATAAAATTGAGTACTTATTGCTTCTTACCACAGAGGCTTCCCCAAAGGATCCCCTCTCTTCCTGGGTCCAAATATTTTGTCTCTAGCCCTCAGAAGACTAAAGCCCTCTCTCTATTTAACCCCAGCCAAATTTATGAAGTGATTAAGTGCAAAAACTCTGGAGACAGTCAATCTGGAATTGAATCTTACAATTCCACTATCTTTGCCACTTCCTAGGTGTAGACTTTAGGCGGATTCTTTAAACCTCATTGTGCTTCAGTTCTATCATCTATAAAATGGAGATCATAAGACCTCACAGGGTTACTGCAAGGATTACATGGATAAATACATGGTAATTATGCAGAATAGCTCCTAGCACATAGAAGATTCTCAATATGTGTTTGTTAGTATTACCTGTGAAAACTGCATGAATTTGACTAATACTTCTGACTGCTATATTTTAGTCAAAGGAAGCCATCATTCCTGCTTCTCTGATTAATTTGAATTTTATAAGAAACTTAAGAAGACTTTTTTTCTGAATCAATAGCTAGATATAAAATTAGTATAAGGCAGAAAAAAGTTATAGGTGCCAAAAGGCAATGTCAGTTTATAACTAAAGCCTAGTTTAGGAGTACAAACATGTTTTATGCCCCTACCACCACCTCACTTGAAATGCACTTGTTCTCACTTTCTACTGATTCAAATTATTTCTATCCTTCAAAGTTGAAATCTCACTTGTCCAAAGAGCCTTCTCTAACTCTAGCTTTCATAAACTGCTTCCTCCTCCAAATTCCTTGAGCACTTTTAGTTGGTACCAAGCAGTATAACTTTTAGTACAATAATGTTTTGTATCACTCCTTAATAACTCAGTATGGGAGTTTTGTCTTAGGTATGACAGTGAGATATCTATCACCTCCCTAATCACCAGTACTGAGCCACATGTCTCACATGGCAGATTACCTTTCCTTCCTTACTACTTCTGGCAAAACAAAGAAACACAGTGGGCACTACAGACAAATAGTGGTCTGATTGCCAAGACATTTGTGAATGAAAATGTGAGTATTGTTTAAAAGCAGGTTTACTAGGTTTATTTCTGGAATTTCTTAAAGTCCTGTATAATGTTCTGCCTATAATAAATATCTGTTGGATGGATACATCAAGGAACGTTAATGAAGGCACACACTACAAAAAGTATAAAGTAGAGCCACTATTATTTGTTAATGAATACATAGATTAAAATGGCTATTCTGATAAAGGCAAAATTTCAGGGAAAGAAAGTGCTTTGTTTCAATTTTTTAAAACAAAATCTTTCTACTGGATAAATCATGATCAAAAGAGAGACTTTAAAAAAATTCATTTGTGAATCTATCTGGACCTGGGCTTCTCTTTGTTTGGAGATTTTTTATTACTGAGTCAATCTTGTTATTGATCTGTTGATATTCTCTATATTTTATGATTCAGTCTTGGTAAGTTGTGTTTTTCTAGGAATTTATCTATTTCTTCTAAATTACCTAATTTATTGGCATATAATTGCTCATCATAGTCTTTTACGATTCTTTGTCTTTCTGTGACATCATTTGTTACGTCTCCTCTTTGATTTATAATTTTATTAATTTGTGTCATCTCTTTTTTTCTTAGTCTATTTAAGATTTGCAAATTTTGTTTATCTTTTCATAAAACCAACTATTAATTTTGTTAATATTTTCTATTGTTTCTAGTCTTTCATTTATTTCGGCTCTAATCTTTATCACATTTCTCTTTCTGCTAAGTAAAATAAGAAATACAGAAAGAGAAAAATACTGTATGATACCACTTAAATGTGGAATTAAGAAAAAGCTTATTTCATCGAAACAATGAATGGTGGTTTCTAGGGGCTGCAGGAAGAGATTTACAGTACTGAGTGGTGACTATAGTTATTATATGGCATCATATGCTTGAAAGTTGCTGAGAGTTTCTCTTAAGCATTCTTTTTTTGTTATTTTCTTTCTTGAGAAATGCTTTTCTTTTTAAATTTTTTTTGGCTTTATTGAAATATAATAGACAATTAGTTGCTTAATACATATTATAATCCAATGAGTTTTCTTTTCATAGTTGGCATACAATAATATACCAGTTTCGGTTGTACAGCATAGTGATCAGAGATCCACATGACTCACCAAGTGATCACTCCACTAAATTTAGTATCCCTTCTCCCGTTACATATTTATTACAACATTATTAATCATCTTTGCCATGCTACACTCTACCTCTCCATGTCTATACTGCAATTATTCATGTGTACCTCTTAATCTCTTTGCCTTTTTTTTGTTCCCCCAATCTCCCTTCCATCTAGTAGCCCTCAAAATATTCTCTGTATCTATGAGTTTATTTCCACTTTTGTTGTTGTTGTTTATTCTGTTCTTGACATGCCAAATGTACATGAAATCATGGAAAAATATCTTTCTCTATCCGACCCATTTCATTCAGCACAACATCCTCTAGATCAATCAAGGCAATATCTTTTTCAATCCCCTTCCTTTTAGTCAGCGTCTTTTAATCTGAAGTGAGTCTCTTCTAGTCAGCAAATGTAGGGGTCTTGTTTTCTTATCTATTTAGCCACTCTATATTTTGGTTGGAGCACTGATTATTTTTTTTTTCCATTTGAAGTACTTGTTGATAGGAATGTAGCTATTACCATTATTTATTCCTGTTTTTGATACATGTTCTTTCTTCTTAAATAATCCCTCCAAAATTTCCTGTAATACTGGCTTGGTGTTGATAAATTCCTTTAGCTTATTTTTGTCTAGGAAGCGCTTTATCTGTCCTTTGACTCTAAATGATAGTTTTGCTGTATAATGCATTCTTGGTATAGAATTTGGGTTTTCATCATGTCAAATATTTTGTGTCAATCCTTCTGTCCTGCATAGGTTCTTTTGAGAAATCAGCAGCCGGTCTTGTAGATGTTCCCTTATAGCTAACTAACTGCTTTTCTCTTGTTGCTTTCAAGATTCTCTCTTTGTATTTAACCTGTGGCATTTTAATTATGATGTGTCTTGGTGTGGGCCTCTTTGGGTTCCTTTTTGGGGGGTGGCAGGGAACTTTCTGAGCTTTCTGGGGTTGTATGTCTATTTCTTTCACCAGGTTAGGGAAGTTTTCTGTCATTATTTCTTCACATTGCAATTTAACATCTTGTTTTCCTTCTGGTACCCTTATGACATGAATATTTTTACATTTAATAGTGTCCCATAGGCTCCTTGAATTATTATTTTAGTCCTGGCTTCTTTTTCTGTGCCATTCTAATTGAGTGTCCTTGGCTTCCTCATCCTCTATATAGGTCATTTGATCCTCTTCTTTATTCGCTCTGTTTATTCTGTTTAATATGCTTTTTCATCTCAGATAATGTGTTCTTCATTTATGATTAGTTCCCTTTTATAATTTCCATTTACATTTTTATGCTTTTTAAATCTTTTTGTTAAAGTTCTTACTGAATTCATCTACACTTTCCAGAAGTTCATTGAGCATCTTTATAACCAGTGTTTTGAACTCTGCATCTGTTAGATTGTTTGAGTCCATTATTTCTGGATCTGTGTTCTGTTCTTTCATATGGATTCTGCTTCCTTGTTCTCCCATTTCGACTGGCTTTCTGTGTCTATGTTTGTGTACTAAGCAAAGATCTGAAGTCTCTTGGTCTTATTCGTGTGGCCTTGTGAAGTAGGTGTCCAGAGGAACAGTCCTGAGAGGGACTCAGCTGCAGGCCAAATTTAGCCCTTGCCTGTGCCCCTCAGGGCCACCTATTAAGATTCAGCAAGCAACCTACAGATGCTATGCTTATAGTTGCCTCAAGAGGCCATGCCAAAAAGCATGATCAGCTGCCACCAATGTGATTCTTGGCGCTACTCAGCAAGGGGCACCTGACTCACCTAGGATACACTTGGATGTGGCTTGTGTGGGGCCATGAGTTGGGGGAGGCAGAATTTCAGGAAATCCTCTAGGCAGAGTGACCTCTGTTATCCAGTTTGATGAAGTCTCAGCTATGGTGGTGCTGAGTCAGCACACTGGGAATTGGGAGGGCTCAACAGAGGAACAATGGATACCACCGGCACTTCTGTACAGAGTGAGTCTTGCCTCCAGTCCTCACTCCAACAACTCAGTGTCCCCCCTGTAAGTCCCTGGTGCACCCTGTGTAGCCGACCCGGTGCTGGTGCTGACAGCAAGCAGGTCCATCACCCCAAAAGTTCAGTCATAGACACAGCTCCTTTAAGTGGCATCTGCAGCTGCAGGCTGCCTCTGCTATGGCCTCTGTCCCACTCAGCCATTCAAGACCAGGCAGCCTCACGTCCTGGTCCCATCCTACCTCCTCTTATTGCAGAGTGATTTCTTATTTCTCTCCCTAGTTGTAGGACTTGTTCCTCTAGATCTCAGGTGATTTTCCTTGCTATTTGATTCTTGTTTCTGTCGCAATTTTGATTTGGTTACAAAAGGGATGAACAGAGCCTCTATTATCTATGCCATTTTTTTTTCACTATTAGGCATTCTTACCGGAAAAAGTTAATTGTGTTACTTATGTGAGGCGGTGGATAAATGTTTAATTATCTTCATCCTGGTAATGTTGCAGTTCCACGATGTATATGTACATCAAATCATCACTTTATACACTTTACATATATACAATTTATTTGTCAATTATTTATTAACAATTTTTTTAAAGGCCATCTATAAAACAAAAGGAAAAGGTAGAGAGATGACTTTTTGATTAATAAAGAGGAATTTCTGGAAGCAAGGCTATGTGCTTGTTATATAATAGTTTGATCAGAGAAAAATTTCTGGAAAGAAGAGCCCTGTTGTGCAATCTGAAACAGGAAAATCATCAGTGAAAAATATAGAATCCAAATTACCATTGATCACAAAAATGACTTAGTATTAAACAAAATTCTTAATTCCATTATGATACTGGAGATAAAAACAGTGATGTAATGTTTAAATAAAGTGTTCTCCCTTGTCCTCGGGGATATATTCCAAGATCCCCAGTAGATAGATATCTGAAACCACAGATAATACAAAACCCTATATATATTGTTTTTTTCCTATGCTATGCATATCTATGATAAAGGTTAATTTATAAATTAGGCACAGTAAAAAAAATAATAATAACTACTAACAAAATAGAACAATTATAAGAATATGCCATAATAAATGTTAAATGAATGTGGTTTTTCTCATTCTCACAGAATATCTTATTGTACTGCACTCAATATTGTGATGACGACGACGATGATGCTGCTGCTGATGATGATTATGTGAGGTGATAAAATACCAAACCTATTTCTGAATCTCTATAACCATCACTTACTTGCAGTAAATCGCTTGGTGTGACTCATTTCAAGAGATCCTTTGCTGAAGTCTTCCTATAGATTCAATGCTTTCTGGCATAACATGTCATCAATTAGAACACATTTTTTGTTGATGTCTCCCACCCACAAATCTAATGTATTTTCGATCTTGACTAAGCACTTATCACGCACTTGGCTGTAACTTTTGCAGTTTGAGGCACAAAGTAAAATTAGCACAATTTGTTCTTCACAATTTCATGAATACAAGATTTATTCTTACTGTAGATCTTAGCAACTCAGAATACAATATTTTTTTCCTTATTAATTCAATAACTTTCTTCTTTTCACTTCAGAGAAGTACTTTACAGTTTCCCTTTGTCATATTAATATTGCCATCATCACTAGTCTTGTGCTTTGGGTACATTATTAACTAAAATAGGGGTTATTTGAACACAAGCACTGTGATACCTTGACAGTTAATCCAATAACTGAGACTGTTACTAAATGAATAATGAGCAGCTGGTGTATACAGCGTGTATACAGTAGACAAAAGGATTATTTACATTTGGGTAGACTGGAGTGGGACAGCATGAGATTTCATCATGCAACTAAGAACAGCACACAATTTAAAACATGTGAACTGGGAGACCAGTCAAAATGGTATAGATGTTAGAAGCTTCACTCATGCTTTCTTGTGACTACATAAAAACTGAGGTGGAAACACAGAGCAAACAGCAAGTAAAGTCACCTGAGGGTCTAGATGAACAGAAACACTACTATTAGGGAGAGATATAAGACATCAACTTGCAACAGTAAAAGGTAGGAGGGGGCAAAGATGCGAGGCTGACCAGTCTCCAGCAACTGAGGGATACAGAGGCAATCACAGGGAAAGCTAGCCACTGCAGATGCTTCTTAAAGTGACTGTGTCTGCAGCTGGACTTTTATTGACAGAATCGCTTGTGCTGAGCACCAGAGCTGGTTTGGCTGCTCAGAGTGCAGCAAGAACATACGCTGAGTTGTCAGAGCGAGGGCTGGAAGAGAGGCTTTTCACAGGCAGAAGTGCTGGCAGTATCCATTGCTCCTCTGTTAAGATGCACCCTATCTCAGCAGGCAAATGGTGTACCACCATAGCTGAGAAGTCATCATACTGGGTAGCAGAGGTCACTCTTCCCAGAGAATTCCCTGAAACACCATCTCTTCCAACTCGTGACCCTACGCAAGCCACATCCAATTGTCTCTTTGACAAGTCCTGTGTCCCTTGCTGAGCAACAGTAAAATCCCACACTGGTGGCAGTTAACCTCAATTTCTTGCATAGCTTCTTGAGGCAACTATGAACACAGCATCTATGGATTCCTTGCTGAATCTTATAGGTTTCTCTGGAGGGACACAGGCTAGGGCTAATCTTGGCCTGTAGCTGAACCCTTCTCAGGACTGTGCTGCTGGACACCTACTACACAATGCCACGCCAAAAAGACTGGGAGAGACTTAAGAGCTTTGCTTAGTACACAAAAGTAGACACAGAAGGGCAGCCAAAATGGGAAAACAAAGAAGCAGAAACCATATGAGAAAACAGAACAGAAATCCAGGAAAAATGGAGTCAAGCAATCTAACATATTTATAATTAAAAATCCTGGTTCTAAAGATGCTCAATGAACATAGGGGAAGAGCACATAAACTCAGTGAGAACTTTAACAAAGAGATAAAAAATGTAAAAGTGAAAATGGAAATTATAAAAGGGAATTTGTCAGAAATAAAATATACATTATCTGAGATAAAGAGTATATTAAATGGAATAAACAAAGTGAATAAAGAAGAGGATTGAAACACTGATAAAGACGATGGGCAAACCAAGGATACCCAATCAGAATGACAAGAGGAAAGAAGCCAAGAATATCATAATAATTTTAGGAGACTATGGAACAAAATTAAATGCAAAAACATCCATTTCATTGGGGTGTTTGAAGGAGAAGAGGGAGAACATAAAGTTAAAAAACTATTTGAAGAAATAATGACGGAAAACTTTTCTAACCTGGTGAAGGAAATAGACATACAACCCCAGAAAGCTCAGAAAGTTCCCTGCCACCCCCCAAAAAGGAACCCAAAGAGGCCCACACCAAGACACATCATAATTAAAATGCCACAGGTTAAATACAAAGAGAGAATCTTGAAAGCAACAAGAGAAAAGCAGTTAGTTAGCTATAAGGGAACATCTATAAGACCGGCTGCTGATTTCTCAAAAGAACCTATGCAGGACAGAAGGATTGACACAAAATATTTGACATGATGAAAACCCAAATTCTATACCAAGAATGCATTATACAGCAAAACTATCATTTAGAGTCAAAGGACAGATAAAGCGCTTCCTAGACAAAAATAAGCTAAAGGAATTTATCAACACCAAGCCAGTATTACAGGAAATTTTGGAGGGATTATTTAAGAAGAAAGAACATGTATCAAAAACAGGAATAAATAATGGTAATAGCTACATTCCTATCAACAAGTACTTCAAATGGAAAAAAAAAATAATCAGTGCTCCAACCAAAATATAGAGTGGCTAAATAGATAAGAAAACAAGACCCCTACATTTGCTGACTAGAAGAGACTCACTTCAGATTAAAAGACACACACAGTCTATAAGGAGAGAGTGGTGAAAGATGATAAATTGATGGACTTAGAAGGTAATGCATGGAATGAAATAAGTTACATAGAGAAAGATAAATATCACACGGTTTCATGTACATTTAAATCTAAAGAACACAATAAACAACAACAACAATGAAAATACAGACAAACTCATAAATAGAGAATATTTTTAGACTCCTAGACAGGAGGGGGTTGAGAGGATGGTGAAAAGGGGCAAAGGGTTTAAGAAGTACAAATAGATAGTTACAAAGTAAGCATGGAGATATAAAGTTTAACATAAAAAAATAATCAACTCTGTTGTAATAAATATGTAAGGGGGAAGAGGGATACTAGATTTAGTAAATGATCACTTTGCGAGTTACATAGATCTCTAATTTCTATGCTGTACAACTGAAACTAATATATTATTGTATGCCAACTATAATTGAAAGAAACTCATTGAATTGTATAATGTGAATATAAGGAACTAATTGTCTATTATATTTCAATAAAGCTGGGGAAAAATTTTTTAAAAGAGGAGAAAATAAAGTGAGTGAGGTGTATTTCTAGAATTTTTAATTTCATATTTTTGACTATAGGTAACTGAAACTGTGGAAAGTCAAACTGTGAATAAGCAGACTATTGTATATGTAACTATGAGGCATTTTTGTACCAGTTTTCTTACAACATCCCTGTAAATTTACTTTTTCTTTCAGAGTTATTGCCTGAAAAAGAAAATGAATATAATTCTAGGCACCCTAAATAAGTTATTTCTATGAGATAACATGTTTGAGGTGCTTTAATTTTTTTTTTAATTAGACTCCTGTACATCAAAAACATGGCGGAGTGAGAGATGTCCTCAGATCTCCCCCGTTGAGCCAGCAATAAGCTGAAGAACTAAAAGTCAACAAAAAACACCCAACCTGCACAAACACACAACTGAACATGGGATGTGAGTACAAGAACTACCACAGGTCAGAAAACCGGGAGTGGAGGGATAGACTGGGAGAAACAAAGCAGCTGCTTCTAGCAGCCAGAGCTCCCAGGAATAAGAGGAGAAAGGGAGAAAGTGTGGCAGGTTCCATGAACAGCTCTGCCTGGAAGAAATGTGAACTTCACACAGCAACAGTGCCCAGGGATCAGGGCAGAAAGCAGAGAATTGGAGACTGCAAAGAAGTGAAGAAAGCAGAGAAATGACAGTTGATTATTACTGGCTGCGATTGCAAAATGCTAGGCTGAGCTGCAGCTCTCATCCCCCAAGTTGGAGGGCCACTCTTTCCATATTCTCCAAAACTGAACACTGCTGAGCACCAGAGAAATCTGAGCAAAGGTTACAGGAACTGTCACTAACACTGACAGGGACAGAGACACAGGATAGCCAGTGTGCCTAAATATCTATAAGAAAAAAAAAGGCGTTATTAAGACTTATACACAGCAGGATCCATGAGGCTTAGACGCTACCTACTGGAAATCAAAAGAAAAACGCTATTTTAGCAACAGGGAAAAGAGAGACCTTTTTACAATAAATCTCTGGAAAAAAAGCAGAATACACTTCCTTTAATGGATTAATGAAATAGTCTATTAAACACCATGAGCAACCAAGGTGAGAAGGCACCTTAGAAAGAAAGAGAAAAATCTCCAGAAAATACTTACGTAGAAATATACAATTTAAATAACAGAGAATTCAGGATGGTATTTCTGAAAATAACTCAATGTGATCCAAAATAATTCATATCAACAATTCCAGGAATTAAAAAAAAAGAAGAAAAAAAACTAGATTAGCAGAATGAGTATTTAGCAAGGATATTGAAACCTTCAAAAAGAAACAAAAAGAACTTCTGGAGAAGAATGACACACTGAAAGAATTGAAAAATGAAACAGCAAGCTTGAGAAATAGAGTCGACCAAATGGAGGAAACGATCAGTGACTTCGAAGGCAGAAATATATGAATAAACCAGAAGGAAAAAATAGAGAAACTGAAGAATAAAAAATAATGAAAAAGAAATACAAGAACTAGCTGATACCATAAGGAGAGGAAACATAAAAATAATGGGCTTTATCAAAGGCGAGGAAAAAGAGCAGGGACTAGAATTCATTCTCAGACAAAAAGTTAATGAGAACTTCTCAAATATAAAGAATGAACTGGACATTAGAATACAAGATGTCAATAGAACAACCAATTATCTCAACCCAAAAAGGCTATCTCCAAGACACATTGTATTAAAAATATAGAAAATCAATGATAAAGACAGAATTCTCAGGGCAGCCATGGAAAAGAAGATGGTAAACTATAAAGGAAAACCCATTAGATTATCTTCTGACATCTCAGCAAAAACCTCACAAGCCAGAAAGGAGTTGAATCAAATATTCAAAGTATTAATCAAAAAGAACTAACAGCCTATAATAATGTATCCAGCAAAGCTCTCCTTTAGATATGAAGGAAAAATAAAAACCTTTACAGACAAACAAAGATTGACGGAATTCTCCAGTATGAGGCCTGCAATACAGGAAATACTGAAAGAGGTCAGCTCACCGAAAACAAAATGACAAAAAACAAAACAAAACAAAACAAAACAAAAAAACCCAAAACACATAATTAGGAGTAAAGTGACTATCAGGCAAATAGAAGCAGAGGAGTGCAACCCTTATTAAGAATGGGGCATTATGAACTTAAATGATAAGAAGAGATATGCTATAGCAAGATAGTAATGAACGGTCAGCATAGTTACGGATAAAATGAGACAATGATGACAGAGAAGGAGATGATTCAAAGATCCAAATTTACAAAGGAGAATGGAGATGAGAAACGCGTGGAAGAAAATAGACTACTATATATACACAAATATCCTCTACATATTCGTATGGTAACTACACATCAATGATTCAGAACTGAAGTATATAATATAAAACAAGAAGAGCTAGAGGGAAAATCCGCAAAACCCAACCAAAAGATAAAAAATCAGACACAAGAACAAGGAGGCAATGAAAACACAAAACTACCAGAAAGTAAAAAACAAAGTGGCTATAGGAAGACCTCATATTTCAATAATCACTCTAAATGTAAATGGACTTAACTCACCAATAAAAAGGCACAGAGTTGCAGATCAGCTAAAAAACAACACCCAACCATATGTTACCTCCAGGAGTCACAAAGACAAATATAAACTCAAAGTGAAAGGGTGGAAAATAATATTTCAAGCAAATGACATTCAGAGAAAAGTGGGAGTACTGCTACTAATATCAAATAAAATAGACTTCAAAATAAAAAAAGATAAAGAATGATACTGAGGGACACTTCATAGTGATGAAGGGAATCATGCATCAAGAAGATATAACACATTAGTATCTATGCCCCAATCAGGGAGTCCCAAAACATATAAAGCAATAACTAACAGAACTAAAAGGAGAAACAGACCAAAACACTATTGTAGTATGGGACCTAAATACCCCACTGTCAAATATGGACAGATCATCCAAACAAAAAATCAATAAGAAAATAACATCCTTAAATGACACATTAGACCAACTGTACATAATTGACATTTTCATCCCAAAACAACTTTTGAGCCTTTCATCCCAAAACGACTGCTTATACATTCTTCTCTACTACACATGGAACATTCTCAAGGATTGACCACATACTAGAGGGATATAGAGATAGACTCAACAAATGTAAGAGGGTCAAAATCCTACCAAACATATTGTCTGATCATATGCTTTGAAGCTGAAGATGAACTATAAAAAGGAATCAAGAAGAACCACAAATACATGGAGACTAAACAACATGCTACTGAAGAATGACTGGGTCAAAGAAGAAATAAAACGAGACATCAAGAGATACATACAAACAAACGATAATGATAGTATAACATATCAAAACTTTTGGGATCCAGCAAAAGTGGTCATAAGAGGAATGTTCATATCATTACAGGCTTATGTGTAAAAGCAAGATTGAAACCGAATAAACAACCTAATGCTTCATCTTAAAAAAAAAAATAGAAAAAGAAGAACAAATAAAGCCTACAACCGACAGAGGGAAAGAAATAATCAAAATTAGAGCAGAATTAAATGAAATTGAAAAAAATAAATAAATTAAATAAATGCAACAAAGAGCTGGTTCTCTGAGAAGGTTAATAAAACTGACAAACCCCTGGCTAGACTCACTAAAGAAAAAAGAGAAAAGACACAAATATAATTCTGGATGAAAGTGGAAAAATTATAATAGACACCGCAGAAATGCAAAGGATCATACAAGAATACTATGAAAAAGTATATAACACCAAATTTAATAACCTGGAAAAAATTGGCATGTCCTTAGAAAGACACAACCTTCCTAGACTGAATTAAGAAAAATCTAAATAGACTGATCAGCAGTATGGAAATTGAAACATAAATCAAAAACCTACCAAAAATTAAAACTTCAGGACCAGATGGCTTCACCAATGAATTCTACCAAACATTCAAAGAAGATTTAAAACCTATTCTCCTCAAACTCTTCCAAAAAAATCAAAGAGGAGCCAATACTTCCGAACTCATTTTATGAGGCCAATATTACATTGATACCAAAACCTGGTAAAGATAACACAAAAAAAGAAAACTACAGACCAATATCTCTCATGAACACACATGCAAATATCCTTTGTAAGATACTAGTGAACTAAATACAGCAACATATTAAAAAGATTATACATCACGATCAAGTGGGCTTCATCCCAGAGGCCCAGAGATAGTTCAACATATGCAAATCGATTAATGTGACACACCACATAAAGAATTAAAGAATAAGTATCATATGACCATATCAAACATTGCAGAAAAATCTTTTGAAACTATATAGCATTCAACTATGATCAAAACACTTAACAAAAACAGTATAGAAAGAAAGTACCTTAACATAATATAGGCCATGTATGACAAACCCTCAGCCAACATTATATTTAATGGTGAAAACTAAAAACTTTCCCTCTAAGATCAATAATAAGACTAGGCTGTCCACTATCACCACTGTTATGTAATATAACATTGGAGATCCTAGCGAGTGCAATCAGACAAGAGAAAGATTGCCGGAGCCAGCTGGATGAGATGAACAGTACCTAAGAAGAGGAGTGAGGATTAAAGAAAAGGCAGAGACAAGAGATAGAATCGGGAGGGCGTACAGTGAATACTGCAGCCCTGAGTTTATTTACAACATACTACTTATAGCATCACAATGAGAAAACAGCAGTCAAAACCCAAGGTCAGCCAAATTACTTATCCTGCAAAACAATGAAGCTCTCACAACTCAGAACTCTCTGCTCTGCGATCAAGCTCCCTTCTTTGAAAATACTGAGTGCTTCAAATAGTTTAGTGTCACTTATCTCAAGTTAGCTCGGCTCCCAACAAAAGATAAAAATGGCATCCAAATGGGAAATGAAGAAGTCAGAATGTCACTATTTGCGAATGACATGATTCTCTATATAGAAAACTCTAAATACTCCACAAGAACACTACTATAAACAATAAGCAAGTACAGTAAAGTTTCTGGATACAAAATTAATATTCAAAAATCTATAGCTTTCCTATACTCTAATAATGATGTGTCAGAAAAAGAAGTGAAAATCATAATTTCTTTTGCAATTGCAACAAAAAGAATTAAACACCTAGGGATAAATCTAATGAAACATAAGAAGATCCCATATAATGAAAAGTATAAGACCTTATTCAAAAAAATGGAACAAGATACAAAGAAAAAATGAAAGGTATTCCATGTTCTTGAATTGGAATTATCAACATAGTTAAAATGACCTTATTACCAAAAGCATTATATAAATTTAATGCAATCCTTTTCAAAATCCCATTGACATTTTTTAAAGAAATAGAACAAAAAATCATCAGATTTGTATGGAAGCACAAAAGACCCCAAATTGCCAAAACCATCCTGAGAAAATAGAACAAGACTGGAGGCATAACTCTGCCCAACTTCAAGTTTTACTATGAAGGACAATAATCAAAACAGTGTGGAATTGGCAGAAAAACAGACAAATGCACCAGTGGAACAGAATCGAGAGTCCAGAAGTAAAGTCATCTTTATATGGGCAAATAATTTTCAACAAAAGAGCCAAAAACATACAGTAGAGAAAGGAAAGCCTCTTCAATAAATGGTGCTGGGAAACTGGAGAGCCACCTGCAAAACAAATGAAGTTAGACTGTTGTCTGTTGTCTCACACCAAACTTAACTCAAAATGGATTAAGGACCTGAATATAAGACCTGAAACAATAAATTGCATAGAAGAAAACATAGGGACTAAACTCAAGGGCTTTGGACTTAAAGAAGACTTTATGAGTTTGACTTCAAAAGCAAGGGAAGTAAAAGCACAACAAATGAAACAGTCAACAATGTAAAGAGACAATCATCCAAATGAGAAAATATATTTACAAGCAATGCCTCCAATAAGGTCCTAATATCCAGAATATGCAAAGAACTCATTCATCTCAATAATGACAAAAAAAATCCAATTAAAAAATGGGCAGAGGACCTGACCAGACACTTCTCCCAAGAAGATACACAAATGGCCACCAAACATATGAAAAGATAATCATCACCAGCTATTAGGGAAATGCAAATCAAAGCCACTATGAGATACAATCTCACACCTTTTAGAATATCTGTTATCAACAGGACAAGTAATAACAAGTGTTGAGGAGGATGCAGAGAAAAAGGAACCCTCATACACTGCTGGTGAGACTGTAAATTGGTACAGCAACTATAGAAAACAGTAAAAAGATTCCTCAACAAACTAAGAATTGATCTACCATATGATCCAACAATCTCTCTACTGGGTATTTATCCCAAAGATTTGAAAACCCACATCCAAAAAGATATTTGCACACTGATGTTCATAGCAGTATTATTCACAGTGGCCAGGACATGGAAGCAACTGAAGTGTCCTACAATAGATGATTGGCTAAAGAAGCTGTGGTACACACACACACACAATGTAATAATACTCAGCCATAAGAAGAGATGAAATACTGCCATTTGCAACAACATGGATGGACCTTGAGATGATCATGCTAAGCGATATAGGCCAGTCAGAAAAAGTTGAAAATCACATGATATCACTTATATGTGGGATATAAACCTAAAAACAACAAAAGAACAGGACAACAAAGAGTCGCATGGACTTGGACAATGATATCGGGATTACCAGAGTGTCGCCATGGAGGTGGGATGGGGGTGTTAAATGGCGTAAAAGGGCTCAAATATATGGTGACAGAAGGAAGTCTAACTATGGGAGGTGAACACACAATGCAATATATATATGCCTTACTGTTAAATTGTATATTTGAAACTTACCAGTATACCTGAAACTTATATGCTCAGCAATGATGAGTATGGAATCCTGCTATTTGTGACATCATGGATAACCTAAAGAATACTGCTAAGTAAAACAAGTCAGTAAAACACAAGTATCACATGATTTCACTTACATGTGGAATTAAAAACATCAAAAAACATGAACAAACAAAACAAAATTATGGCAGACTAATAGAAAAAAGCAAAAACTGATGGTTGCCAGAGTGATGGTGAAAGAATGAATGAAAATGGTAAAGGAAAATGTAGTCACTAATAGTATAACTTTCACAGTGACAGATGGTTACTAGACTTAGTGTAATGTTCACATTGTAGAACGTAGAAATATCAAAACAATATGTTGTGCACCAGAAACTAGTATAATATTGTATGACAAATGTACTTTAATAGAAATAAAAAAATAAATAAAAAATTTATTTATTTAACTCCCACATAATAAATTACACAAATCTTAAAAATTGAAAAGATAACCCATAAAATGGAAGAAAAGTTTTTGAAATTCATATACTGAAAAGGGAATTGTATCTAAAATATATAAAGAACTATTACAAGTCAATAATAAAAAGACAAAATACAAATAATGCAATTAAAAGAAGACAAAAAGATCTGTATAGATATTACATCAGCAAAGGTATACATATGGCCAATGAACACATGAAAAAATTGTTCCACATCATTAATCACCATAGAAATCCAAGTCTAAACCCCAATGCAATGAAATACAACTTAAGAAACTCTAGGATGACAATCATCATCATCATCATCATCATCATCATCATCATCATCATCAAGTGTTGTCAAGAATATGGAAAAATTGGGCCCAAGCAAAGTCTGTTCATCATGGAGAAGCATTTGGTGGCGGGCCACAAACTCCCATCCACAAGCTTCGGTAATTCTTAAACAGAGCTTGGATGTTTGCAGGCCCAAGGTGAGCAGCAGCTGATCTTGCTATAATTGAAAACTTGTACAGGGAGCCAGAAAGAGTGCTGGTATGTAAAGTGACACTGCAGTGGCAGGGGGGAATTTACTCAATAGACCCAGGAGACTCCCCATGTCCCTGCACCACCCAACACACATATCACCCAGAGGCTCTTCCAGTTTCAGAGACTTACAGGCAACTGATAGGTAGAGTCAGGCCTTGAGGAACACTGGTCCCTCTGCTAACCGAACTGCTGCCTACAGTGTTGTCTCTTCCACTTACCTACAGATCCAGCATAGGCAACAACCATCTGTGGATAACTTTGTAGCTCCCACCATATAGCCCTAAGAAATCGAAGGTAGTAACTGACTTTGGCCTACTAGGGAGCCCCACCCAAGGGGCCACAAAACCAATGGATATGGAGGCTGGCACCAGACCACAACAGAACAACTCCTGACTAGTCCCACACAAAGGGCGATTGCAACAAGTACAAAAACCTGCTAGGGCAAATCCCACTCACAGCGGGGTCAGCCCACACCTAGCAACTCTTATCCTGTGGGTGTAGCCATTTTCCATAATTAGTCAGGCTGAGCATTAAATCCATCCACTGATGTACTAACACCAATAAAGTCTTAGCAACAACAGAAGATCAGACAAAATCCATGCAAAGATCATGTCCAGAGTGCCCAGCACAGGGGATCAGGGAGAGTGTGCCACTGGGCCACACAGGACACCTTCCACATTAGGCCATCTGACCAAGGCTGAGAGCTGAAACAAATATTCCTAACACAAAGAAATGAACACAGAGAGGCTAATAAAATGAGACAACAAAGAAACGTGCCACAAATTAAACAAAAGGAGAAAACTCCAGAAAATAAGCTAAATGAAATGGATACAAGCAATCTATGAGAGACAGAGTTCAAAATACTGGTTATAAGGATGCTCAATGAACTTAGCAGGAGAGTGGATGATCATAATGAGAACCTCAACAGAGAGATAGTAAGCAACAGAGAGATAGTAAGCATAAAAAAGGACATAGAAACCATAAAAAAGAACCAGACAGAAATGAAGACTACAATAATTGAAATAAGAATACACTAGAAGGATTCAACAGCAGGTTGGATGAAGCAGAAGAACTGAATCAGCAAACTGGAAGACAAGGTGGCAGAATACACCATATCAAAACATCAAAAATAAATAAGAATTAAAAAAAAAGGATAGTTTAAGAGACCTCTGGGACAACATGACATGTAACAATAACCAGATCATAGGAGTACTCGAAAGAGGAGAGACAGAGCAAGAGATTGAGAATCTATTTGAAGAAATAATGACAGAAAACTTCACTAACCTAAGAAAATATTTAGACACAAGTTCACGAAGCACAGAGTCCCAAACAAGAGACATTCAAACAGACACACACCAAGACACACCATAATTAAGATGTCACAGGTCAAAGACAAAGAGAGAATCTTACAAGCAGGAAGAGAAAGGTGGCTAGTTAGTTACAAGAATGTCTGATGATTTTTCCATGGAAACTTTGCAGGCCAGAAATGACTGGCAAAAATAATCAAAGTTATGGAAAACAAGAATCTACAACCACAAATACTCTACCCAACAAGACTTTCGATTAAAATGGAAGATAAGATAATGAGGTTTCCAGAAAGGGAAAATCTTAAGGAATTCATTACCAATAAGCCAGTATTACAAGAAATGTCAAAAGGGACTTCAATAAAAAAAGAAGGGATAAAAAAGGAAAAAGAAAAAAATGAATAATAAAATGGCAATAACTATGTACCTATCAGTAATCACTTTAAATGTAAAAGGATTAAATGTTCCAATCAAAAGATATGGGGTAGCCAAATGGATAAGAAAACAAACCCCATGCATATGCTATGTACAAGAGATCCATTTCAGATTAAGTGACACTCGCAAACTGAAAGTAAAAGGATGGAAAAAGATATTTCACACAAATGGAAATGAGAAAAAAACCAGGGTAGTAAAACTTATATCAGATAAAATATACTTTAACACAAAGACTATAATAAGAGACAAAAAAAGACATTACATAATGATAAAGGGATCAATAAATCAAGAGGACATAACTGTAGGAAACATATACACACCCAGCATAGGAGCACCTACATACATAAAGCAATTATTGACTGAAATAAAAGGAGAAATCAACTGTAATACACTCATAGTAGGAGACTTTAACACCCCATTCACACCAATGGACAGATCTTCCAGACAAAAAGACAACAACGAAACAATGGGACTAAAAAATACACTAGAACAGATGGACTTAATAGATATTTCCAGAGCATTTTACCTCAACGCAGCAAAATACACATTCTTCTCAAGTACACATCGAACATTTTCAAGCATAGACCACATGTAAGGACACAAAAGAAGTCTCAATAAATTTAAGAAGATTGAAATCATATCCACCGTCTTCTCCAATCACAATGGTATGAAATTAAAAATCAACTATAAGAAAAAAACTGGCAAATACACAAACACATGAAGAATAAATAACATGCTACTAAACAATGAATGGGTGATCAATGAGATCAAGTAAGAAATCAAAAGATTGCACATACTCCATCCCATTTGATCTCAGAAGCTAAGCGGGGTTGGGCCTGGTTAGTACTTGAATGGGAGAACACCTAGGAACACCAGGTGCTAAAGGCATAAAAAAAAATATTGAAAGATACCTAGAGACAAATGAAAATGAAAACATAGTGACTCAAAATCTATAGGACATGGCAAAAGCAGACCTAAGAGGGAAATTTATAGCAATACAGACCGACCTCAATAAACAAAAAAAGCTCAAATATACAATCTAACCCTACACTTAAAAGAACTAGACAAAGAACAGCAGACAAAGCCCAAAGTGACTAGAAAGACGGAAGTAATAAAGATCAGAGTGGAAATAAATAAAAAATAGAGTCTAGAAAAACAATACAAAAGATTAATGAAACCAAGAGCTGGTTCTTTGAAAGGATAAACAAATATACAGACCTTTAACTAGATTCATCAAGGAAAAAAGAGAGAGGATTCAAATAAATAAAATCATAAATAAAAGAGGAGAAATAACTACGGATTCTACAGAAATACAAAGGATCATAAGAAAATACTATGAGTAATTATATGCCAACAAATTGAACAATCTGGAAGAAATGGACACATTCCTAGAAACATACAATCTCCCAATACCGAGTCAAGAAGAAACAGAAAATCTGAACCAACCGATTACCACCAAAGAAATCGAATTAATAACCAAAAACTTCCTTCCCTAAGCCCCCAAAAAAGTCCTGGACTAGATGGTTCATAATTGAATTTTACCGAACATTCAAAGAAGAATTATCACTTATTTTTCTGAAACTATTCCAAAAAATTCAAGAAGATGGAAGACTCTATAATTCCTTTTATGAGGCCACCATTACTTTGATTCCAAAACTAGATAAAGACATTTGAAAAAAAAAAGAAACTATAGACCAATATCTCTTGTAAACATTGATGTAAAAATCCTCAACAAAATATTAGCAAACCAAAGTCAGCAATACATTAAAAATATCATACATCATGATCAAGCTACATTTATTCCTGGGATGCAAGTTTGGCACAATACCTGCATATCAATTAATGTGATACACCACATTAACAAATCGAAAGTAAAAATCATATGATCATGTCAATAGGTGCAGAAAAAGTGTTGGAGAAAATCCAGCATCCAGTTATGATAAAAACTCTCAGCAAAATAGATATAGAGGGAATATATCTCAACATAATAATGGTCATATATGACAAACTATAGCTGACATCATATTTAATGGGAAAAGGCTAAAAGAGTTTTCCTTAAGGTCAGGAGCAAGACAAGGATGCCCACTTTCACCATTCTTCTTCAACATTGCATTGGAAGTCTTAGCCACAGCAATAAGAAAAGAGTAATACAAGGCATCTGAATTGGAAAGGAAGAAGTAAAACTCTCTTTATTTGCTGAAGACATGATACTTTATATAAAGAACCATAAAGTTTTCACACACACACACACACACACACACACACACACACACACACAAAACCTGTTAGAACTGATCAATGAATTCACTAAGTAGCAGGACACAAAATTAATATTCAGAAGTCAGTGTCATTTTTATATACCAATGATGAATGTTCATAAAGAGAAATTAAGAAAATAATCCCATTTACAATTGCATTCAAAACAATAAAATGCCTGAGAATCAAATTAACCAAGGAGGTAAAAGACCTATTCTCAGAAAGTTATGTCATTGAAAAAAGAAATTGAAGAAGATACAAATAAATGGAAGCATATACCGTGCTCATGAGTAGGAAGAATCAACATCATTAAAATGGATATACGACCCAAAGCAATCTATAGATTCAATTTTATTCCCATCAAAACACCAATGGCATTTTTCAGAGAACTAGAACAAATAATCTTAAAATTTATATGGAACCATAAAAGACCCCAAATAGTGACAGACATCTTGAGAAAGAACAAAGTTAGAGGTATCATACTAACTGATATCAAACTTTATTACAAGGCTACAGTCATTAAAACAGGATGGTAATGGCATAAAAACAAATATATTGATCAATGGAACAGGATAGAGAGCCCAGAAATAAATCCACATCTGTACGCTCACTTAATATATGACAAAGGAGGCAAGAATATACAATGACGTAAAGATAGCCTCTTCAATAAATGCGAAAATTGGGAAAATTGCTGGGAAAATTGGACTGATTCATACAAAAAATAAAAAGAAACTGGACCACCTTCGTACTCCACATAGAAGAATAAACCCAAAATGAATTAAAGACTTAAATGCAAGACCCGAAACCATAAAACTTTTAGAAGAAAAGATAAGCAGTAAACTCTCTGATATTGTTAACAGTAATTTCTTTTCAGATATATCTCCTTGGGCAAGGGAAACAAAAAATCCTAATCCAAGTTGACAATGGAACATAAGCAACACGATGCTGATTTTATTTTGTTATAATTTCATTAAACATATTAAATTTCTAATTTAATAAAATGGGCAATATATAAGTATGCATGTTTTAATCTTTGTCTACTTTTAAAATAACTTTTTAATCCAAGTAGTATACAATTATAGAAAATTTAGAAAATAGAAATAAACAAAAACTATTACAACTCTTATGTTACTATCCAGTGATAACCACTGATAATATTATGCATATATATACACTTTTATATATGGGTATATTCATTATTTATAAAATATCATATTTTATTTTATACTCTTCAGGAATTTGATTTTTTTCATTTAAATATACATCACGGACCTTTACACTTTATTAAATATTCTACAGCTTCATGTTGATGGCTGTATAACATTCACTTGTATTCATATGTACTCAGGTTGTTTCCAATTTTTAAATATTATATACAACTATTTTGGTAATGGTTTGCAGCTAAATCTTTACACAGATCTATAATTATTCCCTATTCATTCTAGATTGGAATTTCTAAGTCAAAGACAATATTTCCGTGTTTAAATATGTGTCATTAGAGATGTTATATAAATTTAAATTCTCACCAATAATGCATAGTTGCCTGTTTATTTCAACTCTTGCCAACTTGCCAACACTGGATATTAACATTTCTAAGAAATCTTTGTTAATTTGATAAACAAAGGATTATATTTTATTGCTGTTTTAATTTGAATTTTGCACACTTTTTTAAAACCCTTAATTGACTAATTTTAATCACCTTTCCATAACTTCATCCATGTTTTCTAGTGGAGTCTTTTTTTTTTTTAAATAATTTTAGGAAATCACTACATGCTAATAGGAGTAGTACTTCATTATATATGCTGAAAATATTTTTCCCCATTTTGTATTTTGCTTTTTAATTTTTTTTTTACTTTTTAATTAATGGTATTTTATGTTTGTATGGTTTAATTTCTAGTGGTTAAATCCATTACATTTTCCTTTACCTTTTCTCTCTGTAACATTTTCTGTCTCTTTAGAGGATAATATTTTTATAATAATTTTTGGCTTTACACTTTTACCAGTCTTTCAAGTATTTGGTTCCTGATGCATTGTTGTTGTATTGCTGTTTTATGGAAACTTTATATTTCTGTAAATGACTATATTTTGGTTTTCTTTTATTTCTAGAACTTTCACATTGTGAATGAGCTAATGTTTGCCAAAAAACTACTTCCCAAATACTTCAAACATAACTATATATCAAGCTTCCCTTGACAGCTTAATATGTGTAAGCATGACTGTTTTATTTCTGCAAGCATTGTTAGAATTCAGAAGGATATCACAGAAATAATAATCTTTTAAAAAAAACATATGAATATTATTTTCGGTTGGGTGAGGACTCTTACTATAGCTTATCATTAAGACTTTAGTAGTTTGGTTTATTGATTGTGGTTCCAAACATAAAAAAAATTTACTTTCTGGAAGGTCTTATTTTAATCATTTTTAGTTATAGATTCTTAGAGCTGAAAAATGCCTAAGAATTTATTAAGTTCAAACCCATTATATTACAGCTAAGCAATGGGGCTCAAAGAGGTTAAGTAAACTTGCCTCAGGTCAGTCACTCTGATAGGCAAGTCAGGTCTGAACTTTATTATTTTGGTTAAAATAGATTATTTTTTCTCTAATCTTTAGAAACCAATATCTGAACTAGCACAGATGTGAGTGCTACTTCTGTCATTAATCACCTTTTTGCATACATAAATTTTTGTATGACAATTATAAAATATTGAGGAATACACAGAATTATTATAAAGTATATATTATACATATATTATAAATTATATATTATATGTTATATATTATATATAATTTTAAGACACTCTTTTTGGAAAATTTGTCTTGCATATTTTTAATAGCATTTTGTCAAAAGAAAACTCCCCCATATTTAAAATAATATATCGTTATTATATGCAATGCCATTATCATTGTCATTGTATGTAATACCATTATCATTATTAAGGCAATTCTTATTTTTACATTTTTACATGTTTTTAATAAGATGCTTATGTTTTCTGTATTTTATCCAATGTTCATAACAGGCATGTATTATTATAGTAAAAAGAAAGCATTATTTATATAAAATATCTTTAAAGTATTACTTTCAGGACCTCAAAATGGTGGTGGGAGAGAAAGCAAAATGCACTGTTTTAAATTGTCTAGGTTTAGAAGCACAAAAGCTTTTAAAATTTATTAATAACATAAAATATTTTTTATTTTAAATACCTGAGGTAAACCAACAAAAACTGTAGATATTGTTACAAGTTTAATTAAAGGCTTTCTTCATGAACTGCTAAGTCGATATAGTTACTTTTTCTCCATTTTTCCTCTTTTCATCTTCCAAATTTATCCCTTTACTACGGAGTTTATTGCAACATAACCAGAGATGTGAGTTGTTTAATAATTATTTACAAGAATAAAAACTCCTTATGAATTTTACCAAGTTCCAGTCAAAATGGCAGAGTAGTTATACGCTGTGCTCACTTCACCCATGATCACATCAAAATTACAACTAAATTAAAGAACAATCAGCCTGAAAAACCACTTAAGTCTAGCTGAATGGAACTCCTATAACTAAAGACATAAAGAAGAAACCATGTGGAGACTGGTAGGAGGAGCAGAGATACAAAATGGGCTGGTCTCATACCCACTTGTGGCAGTTGAGAATTAGGAGAACTATCTTGGCTGCAGAGGAGTGAGGGGTTCCAGACCCAAACTGGGCTCCTTGGCCCAGAGATCCAGTGCCGAGAATAGAATTCTCTACAATAGCTGGCTGTGAAGATCAACATGATTTTATTCCAACCCATTGAGACAGAGGGATGCTGAAAATCCAGACATCTTCTTAAATGGCCCCTGCCCAGACTCACTCCCTCACAGGCACTCACCCTGAGCTCCAGTGAAGGAACAGCAGCTGAAAAGATGCCAGAGATATACAGGGAGAAAATGAATTCTGTGGCTTCAGGACAAGGTCCACTATTGTCCCTGGGTTGAGCTCTCCCCACACGCAGCCTGCAGGTACAAGCAGGTGCCAAATCTGAATCTGTATTAATGAGTTAAACATCGCAAGTCCCACCGTGGTGACTCCCTGAGACCCTGCTACATCCAACTCAGCAGGGATTCCCTTTGAGTGAGATGAATGGCTGCTGTAAACTCAGGGGTCCTCTTAAAAGGCCTGTACAGATTCAATAGGTCACATGCACTCACCCTAAGCTCCAGCAAAGGGACAGCAGCTCAAAATGTACCAAAGACATAAGGGGAGAAACTGGTTTCAGGGCAAGGACCATCATTGTCCTATGTTGAGCCCTCCCCCAACACAGCATGCAGGGGTAGAGGGTACCAAACCGGAATCTGCATTAACCTGGTGAACACCGCTCACCATACCCAGGTGACTTCATGAGATTCCATTACTCTAAACACCAACACCACTCTTGGCTTTTTCAGTGACTTTGTCTAGTGGGCAGCCTCAATCCACACTGCAAGTTTTCTTAAAAACTCTCCAAGGACGACAGCTGCCAGCAGGTGGTGGCTGGCCTCATTGTGAACTGGGTCATTTGCTGAGTGACCCCAGCTTGGCACAGGTGGCAGCTAGCCTCATGTCACAGCGTGGCATCTCCCACATGCTTCTGGGCCCAGCGCAGGCAGCTGCCAACCTCGGAACACTTTGTAGCTCTTACTAGGTGCCTCTAAAATACGCAAAGGTGGTGACTGAGCTCTGACTGCACAGGAGCCACTACCAGGAGGCCTCAGAATCAAAACACCCATTGGCCTACCCCAGACCACAATAGAGCACAACCTGATTAGCTCCAGAAATGGCACACCCAAAGAGTGGTCTCCACAGGCATCAGAAATTGAGTAGTCACTACTTAGATGAACTGATGTATGGTTGCTTATAGTTTAATAACAAAAGAAGTATATAGTTGAGGTTGCCTTTGGTTAAATTATACTACCTAGCAATGCAAATTGAAATTCCTCATGAGAGACAGTGAAAAATAAAGAGTTAACTATCTTCTCACTTAAATATTCCAATTTTTTTTTAATTAAGAAATTCTGGGTCCAGACAGGAAAAATTGGCATAGATGATAGAGGCTTTGTTAATCCCTCTTGTGACCAAATCAAAGTTGTGACAGAAACGTGGAGCAAACAGCAAGGAAAGCCACCTAGGGAGATAAAATAATTAATTGACTTGCAACGGTAGAAGGTAGGAAGGAGTGAAGATACGAGGTTGCTCGGTCAGAGCAGATGAGTGGAAAAGAGGCTGTGTCAGTGGCATCCAGCACTGTAGACGCCTCTTAAAGGAGCCGTCTCTGTGAGTGGACTTTTGCAGTGACTGACCTGCTCACTCTGAGCACCAGCGAAGGGTTGGCTGCATGGTGGGCACCTGGGGCTTATAGAGGAACGGTGAGTTTTCGGAGTGAGGGCTGGAAGTGAGGCTTGCTCCTGGGCAGAAGTACGAATGGTATCTATTGTTCCTCTATTGCGCTTTCCCCAACTTCCAGTGTGCGGAGACAGTGCTGCCATAGCTGAGACATCATTAAGCTGGATAACAAATGTTGCTTTGCCCAGAGAATTCCCTGAAATTCCACCTTCCCCAACTCATGGATCCACCCAAGCCACACCCAGCTGTGTCCTCAACAAGTCCTGTGCTCCTTACTAAGCAGCACCAAGATTCACGATGGTGGCAGCTGGCCTTGTTTCTGGTGTGGTTTCCTGAGGGACCTATAAATACAACATCTGCAGATTGCTTGCTGAATCTTAACAGATGGCCCTGAGGGACTCAGGTTTGGGCTAAACTTGGCCTGCAGCTGAACCCCTCGCAGGACTGTGCCACTGGACTCCTACTCCACAAAGCCACATTAATAAGACTGGGAGACTTAGGAGCTTTGCTTAGTACATAAAAACAGATACAGAAAGGTAGCCAAAATGGGAACAAAGATGCAGAAACCATATGAGAGAACAGAACAGAGACCAGAAATAATGCCAGAAATAATGGAGTCAAGCAATCTAACAGATGCAGAGTTCAAGACACTGGTTATAAAGATGCTCAATGAACTTATGGGAAATGTAGATAAATTCAGTGAGAACTTTAACAAAGAGATAAAAAACCATAAAAATTGAAATGGAATTTATAAAAGGGAACCAGTCAGAAGTGAAGAACGCATTATCTGAAGTGAAGAGTATATTAGAGGGTATAAACAGAGTGGATAAAGAAGAGGATCGAACCACCAAAATAGACGATAGGAAAGCTAAGAACACTCAATAAGAACAGCAAGAAAACAAGAAGCCAAGTCTATAATAATAAAATAAGGAGCCTATGGGATATTATTAAATGTAAAAATATCCATGTCATAGGGGTACCTGAATGAAAACAAGACATTGAAGAGCTATTTGAAGAAATAACGATGGAAAACTTCTCTCACCTGGTGAAGGAAATACACATACAACTCCAGGACATTCAGAGAGTCCCAAGAAAGAGGAACCCAAAGAGGCCCACAACAGTACAAATGTCAAGGATTAAATACAAAGAGAGATTCTTAAAAGCAGCAAGAGAAAAGCAGTTAGTTACCTACATGGGAGCACCCCTAAGACTGGCAGCTGATTTCTCAAAACAAACTATGCAAGATAGAAGAGCTTGGCACAAAACATTTGACATAATGAAGACCCAGGATCTACAACCAAGAATACTTTATCCAGCAAAGCTATCATTTAGAGTTGAAGGACAGAAAAAGAGCTTCTCAGACAAAAATAAGCTAAAGGAATTTATCATCGCCAAGCTAGTATTACAGGCAATGTTGGAGGGACTTCTTTAAGAAGAAAAAATGTGTATCAAAAACAGGAATAAAGAATGATAATAACTACATTCTTATCAACAAGTATGTTAAATGGAAAATAATCAAGTGCTCCAACCAAAAGAGAGAATGGCTGAATGGATAATAAAACAAGATCCCTACATATGCTGCCTACAAGAGACTTACTTCAGATCAAAAGACACAGACTAAAAGAAAGAGGAAAGAAAAATATATTGCCTTGATGGATCTAGAGGGTATTGCACCGAATAAAATGGGTCAGATAGAGAAAGGCAAATATCGCATGATTTCACAGACATGTGGAATCTAAAGAACAAAATAATAATAAAAAAACCCAACAACATAAATGCAAATAGACTCATAGATACAGAAAATATTTTGAAAGCTGCTAGATTAGAGAGAGGAGGGGAGATGGTGAAAAAAGGCAAAGGGTTTAAGAAGTACAAATGGATAGCTGCATAATAGAAATGGAGATGTAGAGTGTAGCATGGGGAAGATCATTAATAATGTTATAATAAATATGTAAGAGGGAGAGGGGTACTAGATTTAGTGAGGTGATCATTTTATGAGTTATGTGGATCTCTGAGCACTATGCTGAACAACTGAAAGTGGTATATTATTGCACGCCATCTATAAATGATAAAAAACTCATCGAATTGTACAATGTAAATATGAGCAAAAAATAAATTCTGAAAACTAGGAAAATAACATAAAAGCATAAACATTAGTTATTCCTCAGACTTATGTTTCAATATAAGGTAAGAGGCTCCCATTTGTTCCCCAGCAAAGCAGTTATGGGTGGTATTTCAAACCCAAGAAAGAGGCTTAATATATCAAGTGCTGCTGCTAGACTACGATGTGATGTAAAGGGTATACTGCATATATTCATTTAAAAAAGTGTTCATCAACTGGAATAAGACAGAATCTCTCTAGATGCCTTTGGAAACAACTATCGTCCTGAGGAAAGTCACAAAAGGAAAATTAAACTTCTTAGTACAGTGAAGAAATAGGAATGCTTCTGATAGTACATTTTTTAATATACATACTCCAGCTGACATCTGAGTATACTTTTCTCATTTCCTTGCTTAGTTTCAGTTTACTATGAATGAACGAATAGGTGTATGTGCACTCATAAATCTATATTCTTACATTAACTTAAAGGAATGAGATAGGTAAGCCACATTTAGTTTTTACAAACAATTCAAAGCCCTGCATTTTACTCCCATTGCTATCCTCTCCTATCGGTACACTAGACTGCACCTAGAAAGTGTAAATTTTATTCTTTTAAAATAGTCTGTCTTACTGATTGCTATTTTGCCTCCTCTGAATTATTTATATAGCCATAGTTGTGATTTTTTTGTTACATAAAAAAGCACACACACACAGATACATCCAATTGTTGGTTATTCAGCAGCAAATGATCTAGTTTTCCATCTCTCCAAATCCTTTGATTCTTTTCCTTTCTCAAACTGCCTTCTTTTGAACTGTCTTTTCCAAATTGTTAGCAGAGCATTAAAAGGAGATGAAAATCGGATCAGTTAATTTTACTCTCACTCATTAATCCTTGGAAAAGATATAGTGAATCTTGCAGAAAATTGAAGTTATTGGTTAAAATAAGGTTTGAGAACTATATATAGATTTCAATTATTCATGCTTTTCTACTAGCAAACTAGAGTAATTTATAAGTTCTATAATAACAAAGTAAACAATCAAGATCTCAGTTTCAAGTTTGAAAATTAGGCCATTATTATACACTAATTTAGTAATGTATAGCAATCAAATATTTTGCAGTGTCGTTATTTATTCTGGTGATTTCCAAAAATTTTGTCAGAGATTATATTAATATCTTCCTTTGTTGTTTCTTTGTTTTGCTTTTCTTTTTTGTTTTGTATCTGTTTGTTTTTAATGGGTGGGTTCCAAAAGATGATTGCATTGGAGAATGCAATGACTGGGTAGGAGAAGAAAGTAACTTCAACATCAGTTCTTCAGAAGGGGGGAAGCCAACCTGCTGAACAATAACAGACACAAGGTATGTGTAATGTTGCCACAACTTTTTCCATAGGATTTTGGGCTACAGACAGTCTTTCCTTGATCTAAACATTTTACAATTGTTATAAGTCTTAGGGGTCAAGTTGTTTGCACTTTGGATTTTCTGGCTGGAAACTCATTTGCTAGGTACTGCTTCTAATCATCTGGAAAAGATGAGTTTTAGATATCAACTTATCCAAAGACTTATAACCATTGTTTCTGAGGTGTATTTTATTATCTTTGTTACTTTTTACCATACAGATGTGGATAAAGCATTTTCGGAATTGAGCAGAGGAGACTAGGATACATTATGAAGTAATAAATTTATTTTTATATTTTTTCTTAATGAGCAAAATATCTGCTGAACCTCTGCTTACACACAGAGCTGCTTACAAGTCAAGGAAGAATATAAAACAGTAACATAGTATTTTACTTATTAAACATCCATTTATCTTGATACTTTGCATAAACCACATATACGAATGAAGTCTGTGTTCTGGACGTTCAACGGAGAAAGCAAAATCAGGAAGATTGATATGTATAAGTTGTTATCAGAGGGGAAGGGAGGAGGGTGTGGTAGATAAGTGCAAAGGAGGTCAAGTATATGAAATGGAAGTAAACTTGACTTTGGATGCTGAACATACAATGCAATATACGTATAATGTGTTATTGTACACTTAAAACGTATATAATTATATTAACAAATGTCATGTCAATAAATTTAATAAAAAACAACAAAAATTAGGAATATCTGAAATATCACTTACAGGAGCAGTACTCAAAGCATTATTTGTGAACCCCTAGAAGTCTCCAAGACATTTTCAGGGGAACTGTGAAGTCAGAACTATTTTCATAATCATAGCAAGACAGTATTTGTTTTTTTCACTCTCATTCTTTCATGGAAACAGTGGAATTTTCCCAAGGACATATGATATCTGATAATGTCATTATTCTAATGTTAAAATATAACGTCTACACGATTATACTTTTTAAAATTAATTAATTTTAAAGGAACAAATGATTAAAATTTTTCCACCCAACTATCCCCTCTCTCCCCTCTCCCACCTACCTTCTATTAACCACTAGTATATTGTCCATGCCCAGGAGTCTCTGTTTGTTTGTCCTGTTCATTTGTTGCTTTTAGGTTTATATCTCACATATAAGTGATATCATGTGATTTTCAACTTTTTCTGTCTGCCTTTTTTTGCTTAGCATGATTATCTCAACGTCCATCCATGTTGTTGCAAATGGCAGTGTTTGAACTCTTCTTACGGCTGAGTAATATTCCATTGTATATATGTACCACAGCTTCTTTAGCCAATTATCTATCATAGGACACTTTGATGGCTTCCATGTCCTGGCCACCATGAATAATGCTGCTATGAACACCGGTGTGCAAATATCTTTTTGAATATGAGTTTTCAAGCTTTTGGGGTAAATACCCAGTAGAGGGATTGTTGGATCACAAGATAGATCAATTCTTAGTTTTTTGAGGAAACTCCATACTGTTTTGCATAGTGGCTGTACCAATTTGCAGTCCCACCAGCAGTGTATGAGGGTCCCTATTTCTCCGCATCCTCACCAACATTTGTTATGATTTGTCCTGTTGATTATAGTTATTTTAACAGGTGTGAGATGGTATCTCATTGTAGTTTTGATTTGTATTTTCTTAATAGTTAGCAATGTTCAGCATCTTTTCATATATTTGTTGGCCATTTGTATGTCCTCTAGGGAGAAGTGTCTATTCAGGTCCTCTGCCTCTTTTTTGATTGGATCATTACATTTTTTGTTGTTATTGAGTTGTATGATTTCCTTGTATATTTTGGATATTAGGCCCTTATCAGAGGTGTTGCTTGCAAATATATTTTCCCATTTAGATGGTTGCCTCTTTACCTTGTTGAAGATTTCATTTGCTGAGCAGAAGCTTTTTAGTTTGATGTAGTCCCATTCATTTATTTTAGCTTTTACTTCCCTTGCCTTTGAGGTAAAACTCTTAAAATCCTCTATAAGTCCGAAGTCCTTGAGTTTAGTTCCTATGCTTTCTTCTATGCATATTATTGTTTCAGGTCTTATATTCAGGTTCTTAATACATTTTGAGTTAATTCTGGTGTGTAGTGATAGACAACAGTCTAGTTGGCTTTCCAGTTTTCCCAGCACCATTTATTGAAGAGGCTTTCTTTTCTCCACTGTATGTTTTTGGCACTTTTGTCAAAAATAATTTAGCCGTATAAACATGGGTTTACTTCTGGACTCTCAATTCTGTTCCACCTCTTCGTGTGTATATTTTTCTGCCAACATCATACCATTTGATTACTGTTGCTTCATAGTATCATTTGAAGTCAGGCAGAGTGATGCCTACAGCCTCATTCTTCCTTCTCAGGATGGCTTTGGCAATTCGGAGTCTTTTGTGCTTCCATACAAATCTGATGATATTTTATTCCTTTTCTTTAAAAAAAAAAATGCCGATGAGATTTTGATGGGGATTGCATTAAATCTGTATAATGTCTTAGATAATAAAGTCATTTTAACTATGTTGATTCTTTCAATCCAAGAACACAGAATAACTTTCCATTTTTTGTATCTTCTTCAATTTCTTTGAATAGGGTCTTATACTTTTCATTATATAGGTCTTTCACATGTTTCATTAGATTTATTCCTAGATATTTTATTCTTTTTGTTGCAATTGCAAAAGGAATTATGTTTTCCACTTCTTTTTCTGATACTTCGTTGTTAGAGTATAGGAATGCTATGGATTTCTGAACGTTGATTTTGTATCCAGAAACTTTACTGTATTTCCTTATTGTTTCCAGTAGTGTTCTTGTAAAGTCTTTAGGGTTTTATATAGAGAGAATCATGTAATCCCCAGTTTTACTTCTTCGTTTCCTATTTCGATGCCTTTTACATTTTTCTCTTGTCTGATTGCACTCGCTCGGACCTCCCATACTATATTGAATAACAGTGGAGATAGTGTACAGCCTTGCCTTGTTCCTGATCTTAGAGGTAAGGTTTTTAGTTTTTCACCATTAAGTATAATGTTGGTTGAGGGTTTGTCATAGATGGCCTTTATTATGTTAAGGCATTTTTCTTCTATACCAATTTTGTTGAGTGTTTTGAACATAAATGGATGCTGTATCTTGTTGAAGGTGCTTTCTGCATCTATTGATATGATCGTGCAATTCTTATTTTTTAATTTGTTTATGTGATGTATCACATTAATCGATTTGTGTATGCTGAACCATCCATGTGCCCCTGAGATGAAGCCCACTTGTTCGTGGTGTATAATATTTTTAATATGTTGCTGTATTTGGTTCGCTAGTATCTTATTTAGGATTTTTGTATCTGTGTTCATGAGAGATATTGGTCTGTAGGTTCCTTACCAGATTTTGGTATCAGTGTAATACTGGCTTCAAAAAATGAGTTGGGAAGTACTGCCTCCTTTCCGATTTTTTGGAAGAATTTGCAGAGAATAGATATTAAATCCTCTTTGAATGTCAGGTAGAATTCACTAGTGAAGCCATCTGGTCCTGGACTTTTACTTTTTGGTAGGTTTTTGATGAATGCTTCAATTTCCATACTGCTGATCAGTCTATTTGTCCAGTTCTTTTTGATTCAGTCTAGGAAGATTATATTTTTCTAAGTACTGGTCCATTTCTTCTAGGTTATCATATTTGGTGTCATAGTATTCTTGTATGATCCTTTGTATTCCTCCGATATAAGTCATAATGTCCCCTCTTTCATCCCCGATTTTGTTTATTTGTGTCCTTTCTCTTTTTTCTTTAGTGTGTCTAGCTAAGAGTTTGTAAATTTTATTAACCTTCTTAAAGAATCAGCTCTTTGTTGCATTTATTTTTTCCATTGGTTTTTGTTTGCTTGTTTGTTTTCGATTTTATTTATTTCTGCTCTAATTTTGATTATTTCTTTCCTTCTGCTGTCTTACTCTTCATTCGTTCTTCCTTTTCTAATTTTTTTTTAAAGATGAAGCATTAGGTTGTTTCTTTGGGCTCATTCTTGTTTTTGGAGATAGGCCTGTAATTATATGAACTTATGACCGATTTTGCTGTGTCCCAAAAGTTTTGATATGTTGTACTATCATTACAATTTATTTCTATCTATTTCTTGATCTATCTTTTTATTTCTTCTCTGACCCAGTTATTCTTCAGTAGCATGCTGTTTAATCTCAATGTATTTGTGGTTCTTCCTGATTTCTTTTTGCAGTTGATCTCTAGTTTCAGAGCATTGTGTTCAGAGAATATGGTTGGTATGATTTCAGCCCTCTTATACTTGTTGAGGCTATCTCTGTGTCCCAGTATGTGGTCAATTCTTGAGAATGTTCCATATGCACTAAAGAACATTGTATAAGTAGCTGTTTTTGAATGGAAGGCTCTGTATATGTCAATTATGTCCAGTTGGTCTAATGTGTCATTTAAGGATGTTATTTCCTTATTGATTTTCTGTTTGGGTCATCTGTCCATATCCACCAGTGGGATATTTAGGTTCCCTACTGCGATAGTGTTTTGGTCTGTTTCTCTTATTAGTTCTGATAGTAATTGCTTTACATATTTTCGGTCTCCCTGATTGGGAGCATAGATATTAATAAGTGTTATATCTTCTTGGTGTGTGCTTCACTTTATCATTATGAAGTGACTCTCAATATCTTTCCTCACCTTTTTTATTTTGAAGTCTATTTCATCTGGTATTAGTATTGCTACTCCTGCTTTTCTCTGAATGCCATTTACTTCAAATATCATTTTCTACCCTTTCACTTTGAGTCTATATTTGTCTTTGGGGCTGAGTTGTGTCTCCTGGAGGCAACATATGGTTGGGCCTTTGTTTTTTGATCCAGTCTGCAACACTGTGCCTTTTTATTGGTGAATTAAGCTCATTTACGTTTAGGGTAATTATTGAAATATGAGGTCTTCTTATAGCCATTTTATCTTTTGCTTTCTGGTAGCTCAGTGTTTTCCTTTCTTTCTTATCCTTATGTTTCTTTTTTCTTTATTTTAATTGGCTTTTGTGGTTTTTACCTGTGGTTCTTTTTGTTTTATGTTATTTACTTTAGTTCTGAATCTTTGGTGTATGTAAAGAATAGTTATTTATGTATAGTGCATCCATTTTTTTCTGCGTGTGCTTTAACTCTATTCCCCTTTGCAAATTTGGATCTTTGAATCCTCCCCTTTTCAGTTATTTTTGTCTCAGTTTGTTTTTATGTATGCTGAATGTTCATTACTATCTTGTTATAATAATTCACTTATTATTATTTAAGCTATATTGCCCTGTTCTTAGTAAAGGTTTCACTCCTCTGCTTCTATTTGCCTGATATTTGCCTGAAAGTCTCTTTACTTCTGATTATGAATGTTTTTGTTGTTATTTTGTTTTAGGTGAGCTGACCCCTTTCAGTATTTCCTGTAGTGTGGGCCTCGTAGTGGAGAATTCCCTCAATTTTTATGTCTGGAAAGGTCTTAATTTCTCCTTCATATCTAAAGGAGAGCTTAGCTGGATATATTATTCTAGGATGGTAGTTCTTTTCACTTAATAGTTTAAATATTTGCTTCCATTCCTTTCTGGCCGATAAGGTTTGTGCTGAGAAGTCCAAGGATAATCTAATGGGTTTTCCTTTATAAGTTACCGTTTTCTTCTCCCTGGCTACCTTAAGAATTCTATCTTTTTCGTTGATTTTTGATAACTTTAATACAATGTGTCTTAATGAAGGTCTTTGTGTGTTCAGATAATTGTGTGTTCTGTTGACTTCTTGAATTCCAAGCTCCAGCTCATTCCTTAGATTTAGGAAATTCTCGTCCACTATTTGTCTGAAAATGCTTTCTCGTTCCTGCTCCTTTTCCTCACCTTCAATAATGGTCATTATTCTTATGTTTTTTTCTCCTGATGCTATCAGCTAGTTCTTGTATTTCTCTTTCATTATTTTTCATTGTTTGGTTTCTCTGTTCTTCCTTCTGATTTATTTCTAGAATTCTGTCTTTGATATCACTGATCTTTTTCTCCATTTGGTCAATTCTATTTCCCAAGCTTGCTATTTCATTTTTCAACTCTTGCAGTGTGTTCTTCATCTCCAGAATTTTTGTTTCCTTTTGAGGGTTTCAATCTCCTTGCTCTGCTCATCTAATTGTTTTTTCAATACCTGAAATTGTTGATATGACTCGTTTGGAAATTTACTGTGTTTTTTCTTAAGTACCATCCTGAATTTTATGTCATTTTAGTTGCATATTTCTATGTCTATAAGTTTATTTCTGGATATTTTTCTCTTTCTTTCTGAGATGCCTTTTCACCTTGATTGTTCATGGTGTTTAATTGACTATTTCTTTGCCTGGGTATTAATAATAAACCTTCTTTCTGTTTTTCCAGAAAGAAGGTTTATTATATAAAGGTCTCTCTTTAGCCTGTTGGAAAGAAAGCTCTTTTCTTCCAGTTTCCAGTAGGTGGTGTCTAAGCCTCTTGGATCTCCTGTATATAAAGCCTTAAAATGCCTTCTTTAAAAAAATTCTAGTAGATATTTAATCATGCTCACTACCCTCAGTTTTAGTCCCTGTCAGTGTCAGCAACAGTCTTGGCAGCATTTACTCATATTCCCCTGGGGCTCTGTGGTGATCAGTCTCGGAGGGTATGGGTGGAGGGGCCCTCTGGCTTTGGAGTTGGTGGCTGTTACTCAGCTTCAGTTTTGCCACAGGGGCTGGTAAAAATCAACTATTGTTTCTCTGCAGTTCCATCCTGCTTCTTTGTCTTCTGCCCTAATGACTGGGCCCTGCCGCCTACCACAGGGATCTCACTGCTGTCCCATGCAGGGCTGTTGAGGGAAGTTCCTGTACCTTTACTCCTCCCTCTCCTCCTGCAGGCGGCGAGAGGTAGCTTCTTTATTTCTCCTAGTTCACTGACCGAAACCTGGGTTTCTGATCTGTGGTAGCTCTTATACACAGATCCCACACTCAGATGTGCTGGTGTGCAGTTTCTGGGGTTTTTTTTTTTGATGAATTTTAGATGTTCAGCCTATTGTTGTTTCAAGGGGAAAGATCTGGGAATGTCTCTTACTCTGCCATGTTTCCGCAAAATATGATCTCAGTTTTTTTCTTGTAGCTGATTTCTAGTTTCATACCATTGTGGTTAGAACAGATGCTTGATATGCCTTTTGTCTTTTTAAATTTATTGAGACTTGCTTCATGTCCTAACATGCGATCTACTTTGGAATATTTCCCACATGTACGTGAAAATAATGTATATTCTCCTGCTTTGGGATTAAATGCTCTAAAAAATATTAATTAAATCCATCTGGTCTAATGCATCATTTAAGGCTGCTTTTTCTTTGTTGATTTTCTGTCTGGAAGATCTATCCCTTGATATCAATGGGGTGTTAAAATTTCCTACAATGACTGTATTGCTGTAAGATTTTCCCTTTATGGTGGTTAAGTCCTCTATATATTTAGATGCTACTATGTTGTGTGCATAAATGTTTACAAGGATTATATCCTCTTGTTGGATTAATCACTTTATCATTATGTAATGTCTCTTTTTGTCTCTTATTATAACCTGTGTTAAAGTGTTTTTTGTTGATATATGTATTGCTACTCAACTTTTTAAATTCCCATTTGCATAAAATATCTTTTTTACATTTCTTACTTTAGAGTGTGTTACTTTTCAATGATGTGAGTTTCTTGTAGATTGTTTTTATGTATATGTATGTGTCTTGTTTTCTTATCCATTCAGCTACTCTATGTTTTTTTATTGAAGCATGTACTTTATTTACATTTAAAGGAGTTATTAATAGGTACGTTGTATTGCCATTTTATTATTTATATTTATGTTCTTTGCTTTTCTCCTTCTTCTCCTTCTTAAATAAGTTCTTTAACATTTCTTGTAATATTGGTTTCTGATGATGAATTCCTCTCACTTTGTCTTGTCTGGGAAGCTGTTTATCTCTCTTTGAATTTTAAATGATAGCCTTACTGGATAAAGTAATCTTGGTTGTAAGTGCTAGCTTTTCATCACCTTAAATACTTCATGCCATTTTATTCTGGTCTGAAAATTTCTGTTGAAAAATCAGCTGACAGCTATGTGAGGGCTTCTTGTAGGTAACTAACTGCTTTTCTCTTGCTACTTTTAAGGTTGTCTCATCTTTTAACTTTGACATTTTAATTATGATGTGTCTTTGTGTGGGTCTGTTTTGACTTATCTTGTTTGGGAGTCTCTGTACTTCCTGGGCTTGTATGTCTATTTCTTTCACTAGGTTAGAGAAGTTTTCAGTCATTTCTTCAAATAGTTTCTCATTCTGTTGTTCTCTCTTTTCTCCTTCTTGTACCCCTATAATACAAATATTGGTACATTTGATGTTGTTCCAGAGGTCTTAAACTATCTTCATTTTTTAAATTCTTTTTGCTGTTCTGATTAGATGTTTTCTGCTACCTCACCTTCTAAATCACTAATTTTATCCTCTGCTACCTATAATCTGCTGTTAATTTCTTTTAGTGTATTTTTCATTTCAGTTATTGTATTCTTCATTTCTGATTTTTTTATGATTTCTATATCCTTTTTCATGTTTGCTATCTTTTTTGTTGAAATGATCACTGAGTCTCTTAAGTATTCTTATAACCAGTGTTTTGAACTCTGTATCTGATAGATAGCTTGCCTCTATTTTGTTTAGTTCTTTTCTGGGACTATGCTCTGTTCTTTCATTTGGGACATTTTGGCTGTCTCCTGTGTTTGTTTCTGTATATTGGGTAGAACTTCTAAGTCTCCTAGTCTTGGCAGGGTGGCCCTATGTAGTAGGTGCCCTGGGTGCCCAGTGGCATTTTTCCTGGTCACTTGAGTTGGATGCTCCAGGAATGTACCTTGCCTGAGTTGTGTGTGCTCTCCTCTTGTCGTTGAGCACTGATTGTAGGTGGCACATCAGAAAGTAAGACTGACTTTCATACTTACTGGCTGTGAGAGTTGGCCAAGGTCACAGTATAGAGCTGCTGTGTGGACACTGATCTCTTGGAGCAGGATTTACCCCAGCAGGCTCTGATGCCTGCTAAAACCACACTTCAGGTGTGCCATGTTTAGGGTTAATCAGGTGGTGTTCTGTTATTGTATGAAGTCTGCTGTTCTGTGGCCTCTTAGAATGGGCTCGTCTATAGGCCAAGGTTGGCCACTGCCTATGACCAGTCCTGGGTTACCTGCTAGGAGTTTCAAGTGATCCGTGATTGGTCACTGCCTGTGCTATACCTGATGGTGCATGGGAGAGGCCACACTGAGACTCAAGTTCAGCCACTGCCAGTCATGTATCTATAAGGCTTGTTTCCTGCAGGAACCTTGAGTGGAATGGGTGATACTGGAATTGGGGGGAGCAGGGTCTCAGTGAGTCACTAGGGAGGAAAGTGATGTTCAATAGGTTAATGCAGATTTAGATTTAGCACCAGTATTGAACCTGTTGTTGCTCTACAAAAATCTCAGAGCCCACTGATGCTAGCCACCACCTACCCAGGGCCCACGGAGCCCCAACAGTTGCCCAAGAAAAACTGAGATGCAGGCCAGCAACAGCTTTCAGCCAGCCACTAAAAAGCCTCTGGCATAGCTTGAGTTGGATGGGGCAGAAACCCAGGGAGTCAACAGAGCGGAATGAGCAGGGCTCACCAGGTCAATGAAAATGTGCATTTGGTCATGTGAAAGGAGGACTCAACACAGGAAAGATAGTATCTGCTCACTGGCTACATGGGAGGAGGGCTCAACACAGGCACAATGGCTGCTGTTTTCTCCAGACTTCACCCTGAAGCCTCACAATTCAATTTTTCCCTATGTGTCTCTGGAAACTCCCCAGTCACTGTCTCTTTGCTGGAGTTCAGGGCAAGTGCCTGGGAATAAGAGAGTCTGTGTGGACCCCTTAAAAGGATGCTCGGATTTCCAGCTGCCTTCTATCTCACCTGGATGGAGAGAATCCTGGCTGATTTTCACAGCCAGGTGTAGTGTGGGCTGCTCTTTCTGGCAGTGGTGCTCCAAGCTGGGGAGCCTGGTGTGGGCTGGGGCCACCAGCTGTTCAGAGCAGACCTTTGCAGCCAAGATATCCTTTTTGATTCTCTACTGCCACACATGGGTGTGGAGTCTCCACTCCTCCTACTAGTCTTGAGGTGGCTTCTTCTTTATGTCCTTAGTTATAAGACTTCTGTTTATCTAGTCTTTGTATGGTTCTCCAGGTTGATTGTTTGGTATTTTAGTTGCAATTTTAATGCAGAGATGGAATGAGGCAAGCACTCTGCCATCTTGACTGGAATTTTGACTTTATTAACTCTAGGTGTTTTCTTGGTTACAGAAGGCTCCATAACTTTCATGTCTCATAATTTTTCTCTTCCCAAGCTCATTCTTATTTTTAAAGGTCAAAGCAGTTAGTCAGCATGTATGAATTGGTGTGTGATATCTAGACAAAAAAGATACCTTTCAAGGAAAGCTATACATATCACCAGTTCATTATATGTTTTCATACTTTTAAAACTATACACACTAATTTGCCACTGCATGATCATAATAGGTGTAACCTAGTTGCTAACACCTTTTTGTAGATTGCTTCTGTCTAACACCTTCGTATCTTTAAGGTGTTAATAAGAGAGACATTGAGAATCTATGAGGTCTAGGAAGCATCAGTCATTCTAAGGCTTCTACTAAGCTCTGCAGACTCAAATGGAACTGGGCGACTTCTGACATCTAACCTAAGATTCTCACAAAATAAAATAAATGTAAGATATCCCTAAACTTCACCTTGTTAAGGAGCCACGGAACTACTATAGACGTTCTTTATACAAAGGCTTTACATGGATTGCTATTTTCTTTCTTCTTTATATAACGACTGTATAATATTAAAATCAGGAAACTTATCATTGATTTAATACTATTTTTTTTAATTTCCAAGTTATACTAAAATTTCACCAGTTGTCTCACTGATGTTTTTTATAGCTACCACACTCCTCTCTATTTTCTCACAGTCTAGAATTTAACCTAGGATCATACACTGCATTTAGTTTTATATCTCTTAATTCTCTCTCTCTCTCTCTCTCTCTCTCTCTCTCTCTCTCTCTCTCTCTCTCTCTCTCAAATCTGGAAGAGTTTCTCTGCCTTTCTTTGTCTTCTATGACCTCAACATTTTTTAAGTGTCTGGTCTGGTCTCATGAATAAAATCAGATTACATACATTTGGCAGTAATACCAAGAAGTAATGTTATGTTCTTGGTGTGTTGTATCAGAGATAACAAATGTCAGTTTGTTTCATTATTGATGATGTAAACTTTAATCAGTTGATTAAGGTGCTATCTCCTAGATTTCTCCACTTTTAAGTTGCCATTTTTTTCTTTTGTAATTAATAAGTAAATTGTTGGGAGATACTTTGAGTCTGTAGAAATATCCTGTTCCTCAAAAATTTATCTATTAAGTTTAGCATTTATACATAATTTTTAACTGAATTATATATTACTATGATGGTTATACAATGGTAATATTCTAGTTTCATCATTCTTCTATGATTTCAGTTTGCATTCTACTATAAGAAAGTTTTCCTTCTTTCCTGCTTACATATTTATTTATACCAGCATGGAAATATGGATTCTTATTTTACTCAAGGATTATAATCTATTTTTATAACATGTCCATTGGCCTGTCCTAGCCTGGAATCAAGCATTGCTCGAAGGATTCTGGTATCCCTTTTTGCTTTTTGCTTTAGTTTAATCTGACAAAATGTACATTTAAAAAAAATCAAGCTTTTAGGATGTTTTAATGTAGGCACTCAGGAGGAAGTTAACCTAACGAGGATAATAAGGATAATATTCCAAATTGTTAATAATTCTAAGCTACCCACCATTTAAATGTGCTGGGTCCTTTTCTTTTCCTATTTTGCTGCTGAGATACCCAAAATTTATGTCTCATAACTATTTTGACAAGAATGATTAAAATTTAGTTTTCATACAACAGAGTTGGCTGCTCATCACAACATTCAGATAGCTAATGACAATGAAATATGGGTCTCATTGCAAGTTATTACTAGTCACATCTGGGGCTTCGGCTTCTAAATGTTTTCATATTCCAGCAGAAAAGAAGAAAGAAACTGTAAGATTCTGAGATGAGATGGTGAGTTGGTGGTGGTAGTGGGGGGAATGTAAAAGAAGAACATTTACTGTTGCTAAAAATTCCAATGTTTGTTGCTATTATTTCTCATATCATTGTTAAATATTATCAATGGGAATAACATCAAATATTATCTAAGAAATAGCAGATATATAAATATAATCATAATAATCTCTTTTTTTCTCTAACCCTCTTATTTATGGAGATATTAAAAATCTATGTGCTCGTCGAAGACAAAAATAAAAGTCACCTTGATAGTGTCTTAATTACTTTGAAACATAAATCTAAAAACTTAGTGTCACCTATGAATAAAGCAAGTGGAAATGATGGATAAGCAACATTGTGGGTAATGAAATGTAATATGAACTGCAACTATGTTAAAACATGGGGCATGTCTTATTTTTAAGTGAGTACTTGCTTTTGGTTGAAAATAATAATACTTGCCTTTAATTAAAAAATAACTCTACTGACATCATGTCAATATATTATTCAATTGAGTTTGTTTCTTAATAGTGATAATGGATATGTAGTGCTGTCCATGTTCTTGCTTAGTCTCCCTTGTCACCACCAAAACACACCTGCAAAATAACTAGTTTGACCTGTATTTTGTAGCCACAGAACAGAGCAATGTCAACTGACTCATTAAAATGTGTATACAATAGTATGATTTTGAAGAAATAGATATTAAAACATAGCTTACTTAGTATAAAATATGTGTATAAAATTAATACTTTTGCTACATGTTAACAAGTTAATTTTTTATTTAAAAACTTTCACAATGGCAACAAAAATTAAATTAGCAAATACTATAAATTTAATAAGAAACATCGAGTACCATTTGAAAAACAATGGCCTGAAAATTTGAGGTTTTATATACATGCTGAAGAAAAAATAAACATTAATATCATTCTAAATGTGTTTTATAAATGGCAGATCTCTGGATGTCTATTGCAGAGTGTTATTTACTTAGATATCTAGGCCTAAATGATGCTTATTTGGGTTGAAAGAAGAATAAAGTGGAGAATTATTGTCTGGTGGGAGACGGTGGAAGTTTTGGAAGATTATATCTGTCTTTTTTATTATAGTCATTCTGGATGTGATGTCTTATTTTTTCATAAAATTAAGGTGATTAAATGGAGGCCTGTCAGAATGTTCAGCAATTGCAATATATAATTTGTAAATAAAATGGAGGAAAGGGTTGTTGGCATGTTATAGGTTATTTGACCTAAATATTGTAAATCTTTTGTATTATATGACTGATGGGTATACTACAGCCCATATAATTCAAGCACTTGAAAACATTTTGGAGTAATATTTTCTTGCGTTAATTATTTCTCAGAAAATATCCTAACGTGTCAATTTAGGATGTATCTATGAGTGAACATTCACTGGACATTTATTGGATTTGTTAATACCAGATTTCCAGCACTACATATCCAATGCCTCTATTAAGAAACAAAATAATGGCCAAGGAATTCTTTGGACAGAAAACTAAGTGTATTTATTTGGAGTTAATGTCATCTCTTTCTCAAGACAATGATCCAATCTTGAATGAAGACAAATCAGACACTCAGTGTAACACTATAATGGACAGGTATATATTCTCTTCCTTTTCTAACTGAAGGATGGGGTCCTCCCCTTGTTTTTCAAAAAGATGTCTAATTTTTTTCAACTTTTTACAGTCTTAAAGTTACTTTAGCTAAGGTTGAGGAAAGGTAAAGATTATGTTAACAGTAGTTTGTAGAGTCTTTGAGGGAAGCTATTTCCTTTTCCTTTCTGAAAAGCACAAGAATATTATTTAGAATGATGAGGAAGACTGGAAATACAAGTATATAGCTGGCAACCCCCAAATCTAGCTGAAAGGTAGAATACTTTTATGTTACATTAATGGTTGTACAGGTGAATATTAAATTTACACTCACTTTGAAACCTTTACCAATCAGACTTTTTTTTTTAGGGAAAAAAACTAAATTATGGTGAACAACGTATACAAGGAATTAGCTCTTATAGATGACATGTGTTTCTGAGGAACTACAGTTGTTGATTTTCAAAGACATATTCTTCTAGGGTTAGAAAATTACCTATTAGCCCAAAGGGTAATATTATGGTGAGGGTAATGAGTAATGAGATATGATTAAGGAAACATTTGCCTTACATCTCCACTCTCAAACATTATTATTATTTCCCATAATACAGCAGATTCACTCTTTGCTTTTCCCCCCATTTTGTATTATTTTTTGCTTCCCCCACCCCCATACATTGATAGTGTAACATCCACCCTTTACCTTATATCCGAAATTAGCTCTTTAACTAGGGTGAAACTTCCTGCTTGGCACATAACTGTAGGGTAAAAAAAGAGATGTCTTCATTTCCTGAAAATAGGAGATTATGTGTGCTTCAGCAGAAATACTACCAAAATAGAGCCACAAAGTCACTATCATCAGCAAATCCCTACCCATAAAAACCTTGAGCAGCATGTGGAGGAGAGGTGTCTGCCTAAGTTTCAACTTCATCAGCAGTGCTTACATTTGCATGCTTTATGATTTTATGTTTATGTTATTCCCTGCTACTGATCCTCTTTTATTGCCCAACCTCAAGGTGAAAAAAGTCAGATATGGGCCTTGATAGATCTTTCACATGAATAGTTTCCTTGGAAACACACCTAAAAGGGGGCTCTTTGAGATTTCTCAGCTTGATCCCAAACTTCACTGTAGACCATACCCTTGGCCCTGTACCAAAGGGAGCTAACTAGACAATGAAATAATCTTCATTCTTCAGGGCACTGGAGCTCCTCAGAATCTTAACTGATCATAGCAACTTTGTCAAATGATAATTAACCTGGATAGCTTTAACAATAAATACCTGAGTTGGCTACCAAAGCTGAGTTCAACTTCTGCTAGATTGAGATTGCTATGGAGAAGACCGAAGACTTTCTGTGTTAGTGGCATCTAGGCCTCTTGGAATTAGATTAAATTGTAATGGTTGACAGTAATACCACAAATATTTCTCAGAATACCTGATTTTTCTAATGAATATCACCATAAAATGAAGTAAGTAGCTGTTCCATAGGATGAAGTCAAAATATGCAACTTTTTTCAGATTAAATGCTGTTCACTGCGAAGAACACAGTCATCTCAAAGCCTAAATTACATGTGTATAGAATCTTGTACACAATAGTACCCTAGAGGTCATTTGGATTAGGCAGCTGCATTGTTGCAGTACTTTGTACCTCACTCTGTTCTGACAGAGGACAGTGAAGTGATTTACCTGGCACCGCATGATTAAAATTGTATCCTTTGGGCTGAGGGCTTTCCTGGATTGAAGAATACTTCTTAATCAGGATCCCTATGACCTAATCTAAACTAATGTGTTGTTTTCTTCCTCCTTCCTTTCTGGGCCTCTTCAGGTTACAAACTCTGGACTGTCACTTGGAAGAGAGCCACTCTGGCTGAATTATAACCAAATGAATTATGTACTGAAATCTTATGAATAAATAATAGGCTTTATTGTCTGGAACTGAAATATCTGTAAATAAAAATGCCATATGGTTTGTGAAATATTGATCTAGGATCTGCCACAATCTGTAAAATTTATGATGTTTAGATTTTTTTCTTAAAGATTGAATCTGTTATTAGTCTCAGGGTTGTGTATCTCCTAGAAGTTAGATTACCATTTTTTCATCCTGCTTGGCAGCAGAGCTTATTGATTCCACACCCTTCCATTTGTCATTTAAGAAAAGAGATGCACATGCAATATATTGAAGCTAATCTAGTGGAACAAAAGTCATTGCTATGTAGGAAAAAAGTGAATATGACCCTGATTATCTCAGTGAGGTAAGCCTATCAATTCATTTTTGAGACTGCACTGCATTTATTTGGGTTATTCAACAAAAAAAAATAGGATGATATATGATAACTGACAGAATAATATTAGGCCTGGGGTTCCAAAATATTTGAATTCTTACTTTGTTTTTTTTTTCACCAATTTAGTGTGTAAATCTTGGTTTTATGAACTGGAAAATGATGAAGCTATTATAGCCTCTCTTCTCCAGAGTAAAACCACCATTTATTTGTTATTATGTGGTGTGTGGTGTTTTTACTTGCTCTAATAACTTAAAAATAGTCTATATGAAGGTAGCTATCATGTAGAATTATGATGCTTTAATCAGTTTTTCATGAATCCAAAGTTCCTCTTCTTGTCAAATTATCTTTTACTATAGCATAAAATACTTTTATACATGATAACTAAAAGTTTATAATTTATTATATTTTGAAGACCTCGTTTATAATTCTTTTGTTTTTCTTTTCATCCAGTCAGTTTTTAACTTCCTACTTTGATAACAAGTGACACTGTAGCTTTACTCGATATGAACGTCATGGCAGAAATAAATGTAAGATCCATTTCTCTACTTTTTCTATATTGCTTTTTACATAGCACTCAGCTGTAAGGACCTGTATTGCACCCATACCTAAGAAGACTGCCATAATAATAGGTTATTAGCAGGAAAACTTTACAGTTATGTGACTGAAGCAGGGTGGCTTAAGTCATGCCATCTACATCCTCCTACTGCCTTACTCATGCTTTTTCCTCCTCTGCCTTAATATTGACTAATTACAGAAAAGTCCAGTCTAGATTAGTAATTTTTTCAATACTTTATTGCTATCTAGGATGAAAGTGATTTATGACCTTGATCATGTCAGTGAGGTAAGCCTATCAATTCATTTTTGCGACTTTACTGCATTTATGTGGGTTACTCAACAAAAAAGAAGATGATATATAACAACTGACATTGAGTATAATATAAGGCCTCGGATTAAAATATATATATATTTGAATTCTTGGTTTTTGTGCCAATTTTGTGTAAGTTTTTTTGTTTGTTTATTTTATTTATTTTGTTTACTTCATACGATAGGATATCCACTCCATTTTTTACACCATAATTTTGAGGCCTTGGCTAACATTTAATGAGAACATTTGATAAAGGAAGAATTTTCACATTTTAGACTATGACATAGTTAAATGTCTAAATGGTAAATGCACTACTGTATAAATATTAGATAGGCAACCAAATTTAATTTATACAAAGATATTATACCTTTTGACTGAACTGAGTCAGATAGTAAAAGGCCATATTATAACAGCAATTATAGGAGGATCAAAAAGAGCAGAGCCTCTGCTTTTTAAAATTGCCCTTATTAAGCTCTTCCTCAACTACTTGTGAATAACAAGGAAACTCAATTCCTGCCAGATAATTGTCTTTAACACTGTGCTTACAGGTTTCTTCCTCTTGCCTTAATAAGGTCTTAACAAGGTCTGTATTTTGACACAAAAATCAAAATAAAATAAACCCTCTACCAGTACATCATAGGAAATATAGTCAATATTATCATAATGACAGTATGTAGTGCCAGATAGATCCTAGAGTAATCAAGGGAACACTTTATAAATAATAAAATGTCTAGCCATTATACTGTATACCTGAAACTAATATAATATAAAAATATTTTAAAACTCTCTATTGAGTGACGTTAGAAATATGATGGAGTGAGAGGCATCCCCAGATCTCTCCCCTTGAAACAACAGCTGTGAGCTCCATGCAGTGACAGTGCCCAGGGGACACAGCAGAAAGCAGAGAAGTGCAGACAGCAGAGAAGCACCTAAATATATAAAGCAATTAATCACCATAAAGGGAAAAATTTACAGCAATACAGTCATTGTAGGGGATTTCAACACCCCATTTATATCAAGGGATAGATTTTCTAGACAGAAAATCAACAAGAAAAAAGCAGCCTTAAATGATACATTAGATCAAATGGATTTAATTAATATTTTTTAGAGCATTTAACCCCAAAGCAGCAGAATATACATTATTTTCACGTACATGTGGAACATTTTCCAAAGTAGACCGTATATTAGGACATGAAGCAAGTCTCAATAAATTTAAAAAGACAGAAGACATATCAAGCATCTGCTCTGATCACAATGGTATGAAACTAGAAATCAGCTCCAAGAAAAAAAAACCTGAAGAAATTACACATACATGGAGGCTAAATGCTATTATACAATGAATGTATTAACAAGGACATCAAAGAAGAAATAAAAAAAAACCTTCAGACAAATAAAAATGGAAACAAACAACCCCAAATCTATGGAACCCAGTGAAAATAGTCCCAAGAAGAAAATTCATAGCTATGCAGGCCTACTTCAAAAAAACAAGAAAAATCTTAAATGAACAGTCTAACCGTATACTTAAAAATTAGGGGGAAAAAAAAACAATAAACAACGTCCAGAATTACTAGCAGGAAGGAAATAATAAAGATCAGAGCAGATATAAAAATAATAGTCTAAAAAAAATAGAAAAGATCAATGAAACCAAAAGCCAATTCTTTAAAAAGATAAACCTTTAACCAGACTCATCAAAAAAATAGAGAGAAAAAAACAAATAAATAAAATCTGAAATGAAACAGGAGAAGTGACAGCTGACACCACAGAGATACAAAGGATTATAAGAAAATACTATGAACAATGATATGCTAACAAATTGGACAAGCCGGAAAAAATGGATAAATTCTTAGAAACATGTAATATTCCAAGACTGTTTCAAGAAGAAACAGAAAACATGAACCTACCAATTACTACTAATAAAATCAAAGAAGAAATAATAAAAAGAAAAACTCGCAACAAACAAAAGTCTTGGACCACATGGCTTCATGGGTGAATTTTACTAAACATTTAAAGAATTAAGAGTGACATTAGAACATGGAGGAGAGACGTCCCTAGATTTCTCCCCTTGAAACAACAATAACCTGAACATCTAATATTCAACAAAAATCACCCGACCTGCACACAGGCACATCTGAGAGTGACATCCGCACATAAAAGCTACCACAGGTTAGAACCAAAGGAGTCAGGCAGTAGACTAGGAGAAAAAAGAAAGAAGCTGCCTCTCACTGTTGGAGCTCCCTGCAGGAGGAGGAGCAGGGGAGAAGGTGTGGCAGGTTCTGTGAACAACCTTGCCTGAGAGAGCTGTGAGCTCCACGTGGCCAGCGGCAGTGCCCAGGGATCAGGGCAGAAACTAGAGAAGTGGGGACAGCTGAGAAGCAGGTGTGGCAGAGAAACAACAGTTGATTATCACCAGCCGCAGGAGCAAAATGCGAGGCTGAGCTCTAGCCCATATCTCCCAACCCAGAGGGCCCCTCCACCCATATCTTCTAAGACCAAACACAGAGGAGCACCAAGGGGATCTGAACAAATGCTACCAAAATTGTTGCTAACACTGACAGGGACTGAGACTGAGGGTAGCGAGCATGATTGAATAACTATAAGGAAAAAAAAGTCATTATTAATACTTTATGTAGAGCAGGGATCCAAGAGTCTTAGATGCCATCTCCTGGAAAACAAAAGAAAAACACCATCATAGAAACAGGTTAAAGGGAGAACTTAATATAATAAATCTTCTTTCTGGGGGAGACGGAGCAGAATACACTATTGTTGACACCCAGACAAAGAAATTGTCCATTAAATACCATGAACAAATAGGATCAAAAGACAGCTCAGAAAGAAAGTGAAAAATCTCCATAAAATAAGCTTAAAGACATAGAAAAAATGTGACTTAAATGACAGAGAATTCGAGATGCTACTTCTGAAAAAATTCAATGAAATCCAAAATAATTCATATCAACAATTCCAGGCATTGACAAACAACTAGATCAGAGGAATGAGTTTTTAGGAAAGGGGACTGAAACCCTCAGAAAGAACCAAACGGAACTTCTGGAGATGAAGAACACACTGAAGGATGAAAAATGAAATAGCAAGCTTGGGAAATAGAGTTGACCAAATGAGGAAAGGATCAGTGATATCAAAGACAGAAATCTAGAAATAAATCAGAAAGAAGGAGAGAGAACAGAAGAATGAAAAATAATGAAAGAGAAATACGAGAACTAGCTTCTACCATCAGGAGAGGAAACAAAATCAGGGAAGGAAAAGGAGCAGAGATTAGAAAGTATTTTCAGACAAATAGTTGATGAGAATTTCCCAAATCTAAGGAATGAACTGGAACCTAGAATTCAAGAAATCAACAGAACACCAATTGTCTCAACCCAAAATGCCCTCTCCAAGACACATTGTATTACAGTTATCAAAAATCAGTGACAAAGAAAGAATTCTCAGGGCAAACAGGGAAAAGAAGATGGTAACCTATAAAGGAAAACCCATTAGATTATTGCCAGACTTCTCAACACAAACCTTATGAGCCAGAAAGGAGTGGATTCAAATATTCAAACTATTGAATGAAGGGAACTACCAGCCAAGATAATGTATCCAGCAATGCACTTCTTTAGATATGAAGGATAAATAAAACCTTTCCAGACATACAAAAATGAGGGAATTCTACACTATGAGGACTGCATTACAGGAAATACTGAAAGAGGCTGGATCACCTAAAACAAAATGACAAAAAAACAAAACAAAAACCAAAAACCAAAAAAAACATAATTAGGGGTAAAGTGACTATCAGGCAAATAGAAGCAGAGGAGTGCAACCTTTATTAAGAATGAGGCATTATAAGCTTAAACAATAAGAAGAGATTTGCTATAGCAAGATAGTAATGAACAGTCAGCATACATAGGGACAAATTGAGACAACAATGACAGAAAAGAGGATGATCCGAAGATCTACATTCGCAAAAGACATGCCCAGAAGAAAATGGATTACTATATAAACATAAATATCCTCTAAATGTTTGTAATGGTAACCCCAAACCAATGATTCAGAACTAAAGTATACAATATAAAACAAGAAGGACCGGAGAGAAAATCCAGAAACCCCAAGCAAAATTAAAAAAAAAAAAAGAAAAAGAAAAAGAAAATAAGACTCACAAAGGACAAGGAAGCAATGGAAACATCAAACTACCAGAAAGCAAAAGATAAAATGGCTATAAGAAGACCTCATATTTCAATAATCACCCTAAATGTAAATGGACTGACTCACCAATAAAAATGCAGAGATTTGCAGATTGGATCAAAAAACAAAACTCAACCATATGCTGCCTCCAAGAGACATACCTCAGTTACAAATACAAATATAGACTCAAAGAAAAGGGTGGAAAATGATATTTCAAGCAAATGGCATTCAGAGAAAAGCAGAAATAATGCTACTTCAAAATGAAAACATAAAGAAAGATACCGAGGGACACTTCATTATGATAAAGGTAACTATACATCAAGAAGACATAAAACTTATTGATATCTATTCTCCAAAACAAGGAGCTCCAAATAAATAAAGAAATTACTAACTAAATTACTAACTAAAGGGAGAAAGAGAAAAAAAAAAACACTATAACAGTAGGGAACCTAATACCCCATTGTTGGATATGGACACATTCTCCAAACAGAAAGTCAATAAGGAAATAATATCCTTAAATGACACGTTAGATCAATGGGAAATAATTGACATTTACAGAGCCTTTCATCTCAAAACAACTGGTTATACATTCTTCTCTGGTGAACACGAAACATTCTCAAGAATTGACCACAAACTGGGACACAGAGTTAACCTCAACAAATACAATACAGTTGAAATCATACCAACTATATTCTCTGAACATAATGATTTGAAGCTAGAGATCAACTTTAAAAAAAGTAAAAAGAACCTCAAATACATGAAGATAAAACAACATGCTATTGAAGAATGACTGGGTTAGAGAAGAAATAAAAAGAGATTAAGAGATACATAGAAACAAATGATAATAATAGTAGAACATATCAAAACTTTGGGACATGTCAAAAGCAGTAATAAGAGGAAAGATCATACCATTATAAGCCTATCTCAAAAAACAAGAATGAGCCCAAATAAGCAACCTAATACTTCATCATAAAAAATCTACAAAAGGAAGAACAAATGAAGCCTAAAGTCAGCAGAAGAAAAGAAATATTCAAAATTAGAGAAGAATTAAATGAAACTGAATACAACAAAAATACAAAAAATAAATGCAAAGAAAAGCTAGTTCTTTGAGAAGTTAGTAACGTTGAAAAATCCCTGGGTAGACTCACTAAAGACAAAACAGAAAAGACAAAAATAAACCAAATGAGGAGTGAAACAGGGGAAATTGCAACTGACGTCGCAGAAATACAAAGGATCACACAAGAATACTATGAAAAATTATATAACACCACATTTAATAACCTAGAAGAAATGGACATGTACATAGAAAAATACAACCTTACTAGACTAAATCAAGAACTGGAAAATCTAAATAGACTGATCAGCAGTATGGAAATTGAAACAATTATCGAAAATCTACTAAAAAGTAAAAGTCCAGGACCAGATGGCTTCACTAGTGAATTCTACTAAACACTCAAAGATGATTTAATACCTATTCTCCTCAAACTCTTCCAAAAAAAAAAAAGATGAAACACTTCCTAACTCAATATATGAGGCCAATATTACCCTGATACCAAAATCTGGTAAAGATAACACAAAAAAAGAAAACTGCAGACCAATATCTCTCATGAACACACATGCAAATATCCTATGTAAGATACTAGGAAACTGAACACAACAACATATTCAAAAGATTATACACCACGATCAAGTGGGCTTCATCATAGAGGCACAGGGATGGTTCAGCAAATGCAAATTGATTAATATGATACATCACGTAAACAAATTAAAAAATAAATATCCTATGATCATATCAATAGATGCAGAAAAAGCCTTCGACCAGATACAATATCAGTTTTGATCAAAATACTTAATAAAATTGGTATAGAAGGGAAGTTCCTTACATAAGAAAGCCATATAACACAAACTCTCAGCCAACATTATACTTAATGGTGAAAAATACAAACCTTCCCTCGAAGATCAGGAACAAGGCAAGTATGCCCACTATCGTCACTCTTATTCAATATATCATTGGAGGTCCTAGTGAGTGCAATCACATAAGAGAAAGATATAAAAGTCATCCAAATAAGAAATGAAGAAGTCAAACTGTCACTATTTGTGGATGACATGATTCTCTATATAGAAAATCCTAAACACTCCACAAGAGCATTACTAGAAACAATAAGGAAATACAGTAAATTTTCTGGATACAGAATCAACATTTGAAAATCCATAGCCTTCCTATACTCTAATAACAAAGTGTCAGAAAAAGAAGTGGAAAACATAATTCCTTTTGCAATTGCAACAAAAAGAATAAAATACCTAGGAATAAATCTATTGAAACATATGAAGAACCTATATAATGAAATCTGTAAGACCCTATTAAAAGAAATTGAATAAGATACAAAGAAAAAATGAAAGATATTACATGTTCTTGGATTGAAAGAATCAACATAGTTAAAATGACTTTTATTACCTAAAGCATTATACACATTTAATGCAATCCTCATCAAAATCCCATCAGCATTTTTAAAAAAGAAATAGAATAAAAAATCATCAAATTTGTATGAAGGAGCAAAAGACCCCAAATTACCAAAGTAATCCTGAGAAAAAAGAATGAGGCTGGAGGCATCACTCTGCCTGACTTCAAATTATATTACAAAGTGACAATAATCAAAACAGTATGATATTGGCAGAAAAACAGACATGCAGACCAGTGGAACACAATTGAGAGTCCAGAAATAATCTCATGTTTATGTGAGCAAATAATTTTCCACAGAAAAGCAAAAAATAAAGTGGAGAGAGAATAGCCTCTTCAATAAGTGGTGTTAGGAAAACTGGAAAACCACAAGGAAAAGAATGAGACTAGTCAGTTGTCTGTTACCGCACACCAGAATTAACTCAAAATGAATTAAGGACCTAAATATAAGAAGTGAAACAACAAAGTGCATAGAAAAAAAAAAAACATAAGAACTAAACTCAAGGACCTTGAACTTAAAGAGAATTTTATGAAATTGACCTCAAAAGCAAGGGAAGTAAAAGCAAAAATAAATGAATGGGACTACATCAAACTAAAAAGCTTCTGCACAGAAAAAGAAACCATCAACAGGGTAAAGAGACAACCATCTGAATGGGAAAATATTTTTGCAAGCGACACCTCCAATAAGGGCCTTAATCCAAATGAAAAATGAAATAGCAAGCTTAGGAAATAGAGTCGACTAAATGGAGGAAAGGATCAGTGATAACAAAGACAGAAATCTAGAATTAAATTAGAAAGAAGAATAGAGAAACCAAAGAATGAAAAATAATGAAAGAGAAATACAAGAACTAGCTGATACCATCAAGAAAGGAAACATGAGAATAATGGGCATTATCAAAGGTGAGGAAAAAGAGCAGGGATGAGAAAGCATTTTCAGACAAATAGTGGTTGAGAATATACCAAATGTAAGGAATGAACTAGAGCTTGGAAATCAAGAAGACAATAGAACAACCAATTATTTGAACACAAAAAGGCCTTCACCAAGACACATCGTTTTAAAGTTATCAAAAATCAGTGACAAAGACAGAATTCTCAGGGCAGCCAGGGTGAAGAAAACGATAACTTATAAAGGAAAAGTCATTAGATTATTGTCGGACTACTCAGTGCTAAACGTACAAGGCAGAAAGGAATGAAATCAAATATCTAAACTATTAAGTAAAAGGAACTATGAGCCTAGAAAAATATATCCAGCTAAGCTCTCATTTAGATATGAAAGAGAAATTAAGACCTTTCCAGACACAAAAATTGAGGAATTCTCCACTATGAGGCCTTTCAAAATATTGAGAGGGGTCAGTTTACCTAAAACAAAATGACCACTATGAGGCCTTTCAAAATATTGAAAGGGGTCAGTTTACCTAAAAGAAAATGACCACACAAAAAAATATATAATTAGCAGTGAAGTGACTGTCAGGCAAATAGAAGCAGAGGAGTGCATCCCTTACAAAGAACGAGGCATTATAAGCTTAAATAAAATGAAGAGAATTACTATAGCAAGATAGTAAAGAATGTTCAGCACACATAGAGACGAATTGAGACAACAATGACGGCAAAGGGGAGCATTCAAAGATCCAAATTCACAAAGGGGAAAGAAAATGAAAGACTGTATGTATTTAACTATCCTTTACATGTTTGTAATGGTAACCACACACCAAAAGATTCAGAACTGAAGTATATAACACAAGAACCAGAGGGAAAACTCACAAAAGCCAACCAAAAAAAAAAAAAAAACAAAAACAAACAAACAAAAAAAACAAATGGAAATACAAGGGCAAGGAAGCAATAGAAACACTGAGCCACCAAAAAGCAAAAGATAAAATGGCTATAAGAAAACCTCATAATGCAATCATCATCCTAAACGTACATGGGCTTAACTCACCAATAAAAAGTCACAGAATTGCTGACTGGATCAAAAAACAAAACTCAACCATATGCTGCATACAGAAGACACATCTCAGTTCCAAAGAGAAATGTAGATTCAAAGTGCAAGGGTGGAAAATGATATTTCAGAAAATGGCATTCAGAGAAAAGCGGGAGTAGCAGTACTAATATGAGACTAAATAGACTACGAAAGAAAAACAATAAAGAAAGATACAGAGGGACACTTCGTAATGATAAAGGGAATCGTGCATCAAGTAGATATAACACTTATTAATATATATGCTCACAATCAGAGAGCCCCAAAATATGTAAAGCAATTACTAACAGAACTAAAAGGAGAAAGAGACTAAAACACTATTGTAGTAAGGGACCTAAATTCCCCACTGTCGGATATGGACAGATCATCCAAACAGAAAATCAACAAGGAAATAACATCCTTAAATGATACATTAGACCAACTGGACATTATTGACATTTACAGAGCCTTCCATTCCCAAACAGCTGCTTATACATTCTTCTCTAGTGCACATGGCACATTCTCAAGAATTGACCACATACTGGGACACAGAGATAGTCTCAACAAATACGAGAGGCTTAAAATCATACGAACCATATTTTCTGATCATAATGCTTTGCAACTAGAGATCGACAGCAGAAAAAAAATCAAGAAGAACTGCAAATACATGGAGATTAAATAACAAGCTACTGAAGAATAACTGGGTCAGAGAAGAAATAAAAAGAGAGATCGAGAGATACATAGAAATGAATGATAATGATAGTATAACATATCAAACTTTTGGGACATAGCAAAAGCGGTCATAAGAGGAAAGTCATATCATTACAGGCCTATCTCCAAAAACAAGGACAAGGCGAAATAAACAACCTAATGCTTCATCTTAAAAAAGTTAGAAAAGGAAGAACAAATGAAGACAAAGTTCAGCAGAAGAAAAGAAATAGTCAAAATTAGAGCAGAATTAAATGAAATTGCAAACAAACAAACAAACAAACAAAAATATTAGAAAAAATAAATGCAACAAAGAGTTGATTCTTTGAAAAGGTTAATAAAATTGACAAACCCCTGCCTAGACTCACTAAAAGAAAAATAGAAAGGACACAAATAAACAAAATCAGGGATGAAAAGGGGGAAATTATGAAAGACAATGCAGAAAAAGCGTCAGAAAAAGAAGTGGAAAAAATAATTCCACTTGCAATTGCAACGAAAAGAATTAAATACCTAGGAATATATTCATTGAAACAAGTGAAGAACCTATATAATGAAAACTAAAAGACTCAATTAAAAGAAATAGAAGAAGACACAAAGAAATGGAAAGATATTCTGTGTTCTTGGACTGGAAGAATCAACATAGTTAAAAATGACCATAATACCTAAAGCATTATACAGATTTAATGCAATCTCCATCAAAATCCCACCAGCATTTTTTAAAGAAATAGAACAAAAATCATCAGATTGGTATGGAAGCACAAAAGACCTCGAATTTCCAAAGCGATCCTGAGAAAAAAGAACGAGGCTGGAGGCATGACTCTGCCCAACTTCACATTATTCAACAAAGAGACAGTAATCAAAATGGCATAGTATTGTTAGAAAAACAGACATATGGAACAGTGGAACAGAATCAAATGTTCAGAAATAAACTCATATTTTTATGTGCAAGTATAATTTTCAACAAAAATGCCAAAAACATACAGTGGAGAAAGGAAAGCCTCTTCAATAAATGGTGCTGGGAAAATGGGGAGGCCACATGCAAAAGAATGAAACTAGACTGGTGTCTAGCACCACATACCAAAATTAACTCAAAATGTATTAAGGACCTAAATATAAGACCTGAAACAATAAAATGCATAGAAGAAAACATAGGAACTAAACTCAAGGACCTTACACTAAAAGAGGATTTTATGAATTTGACCTCAAAAGCAAGGGAAATAAAAGCTAAAATAACCAAATGGGACTATACCAAACTAAAAAGCTTCTGCTCAGCAAAGGAAATTGTCAAGAAGGTAAAGAGGCAAGCATCTGCTCAGCAAAAGAAATCGTCAAGAAGGTAAAGAGACAAGCATCAGAATGGGAAAATATATTTGCAAGCAACGCCTAATATACAAAGGCCTAATGTACAAAGAACTCATACAACTCAATAAGAACAAAAAAACAAATGATCCAATCAAACAATGGTCAGAGGACCTGAACAGACACTTCTCCCTAGAGGACATACAAATAACCAACAAATATGTGAAAGGATGCTCAACATCACTAGCTATTAGAGAAATGCAAATCTAAACCACAATGAGATACCATCTCACAGCTGTTAGAATAGCTATAATCAACAGGACAAGTAGTAACAAATGCTGGAGAGGATGCAGAGAAAAAAGAAGACTCATACACGGCTGGTGGGACTGCAAATTGGTACAGCCACTATGGAAAATAGTTTGGAGGTTCTTCAAAAAACTAAGGATTGATCTACCATATGATCTAGCAATCCCTCTACTGGGTATTTACCCCAAAGACTTGAAAATCCATATCCATAAAAATATCTGTACACCAATGTTCATAGCAGCATTAATCACAGTGGCCAGGACATGGAAGCAACTGAAGTATCCTACGATAGATGATTGTCTAAAAATGCTGTGGTACGTATATACAAAGAAATATTATTCAGCCATAAGAAGAGATGAAATACTGCAATTTGCAACAACATGAATGGACCTCGAGATAATCATGCTAAGTGAAATAAGGCAGACAGAAAAAGTTGAAAATCACATGACATCACTTATATGTGGGATATAAACCTAAAGCAACAAATGAGCAGGACAAACAAACAGAGACTCATGGACATGGACTATAGACTAGTAGTTACCAGAGGGCTATAGACTAGTGGTTACTAGTGGGGGAGGGAGGATAGGAGGGGATTGGTAGATGAGGTAAAGTGGTTCAAATATAGGGGGACTGTGGGAGAGGGAAGTGGGTAAAGGAGATCAAATATATGGTAGCTGAAGGAAACTGAACTTTGGGTGGTAAACATACAATAGAATATACAGATGTCAAATTATAATGTATACCTGAAAATTATATAATTGTATTAACCAATGTTACCCCAATAAACTTAATTTAAAAAATCGTCAGATTTGTATGGAAGTACAAAAGACCCTAAATTGCCAAATCCATCCTGAGAAAAAAAGAATGAGGCCGGAGGCATCACTCTGCCTGACTTCAAATTATACTACAAAGCAACAGTGATCAAAACAGCATGGTATTGGCAGAAAAACAGACACACAGACTAGTGGAACAGAATTGAGAGTCCAGAAGTAAATCAGCTTTATATGAGCAAAGAATTTTTGACAAAAAAAGCCAAAAACATACAATGGAGAAAGGAAAGCCTCTTCAATAAATGTTGCCGAGAAAACTGGAACTCCACCTGTAAAAGAATGAAACTAGACTGTTGTCTATCAGCACACTCCCAAATAAACTCAAAGTGGATTAAACCTGAATATAAGACCTGAAACAATAAAATGCACAGAAGAAAACATAGGAACTAAACTCAAAGACCTTGGACTTAAAAAGGATTTTATGAATTTGACCTCAAAAGCAAGGGAAGTAAAAGCTAAAATAGCTGAATGGGACTATACCAAACTAAAAAGCTTCTGCTCAGTAAAGGAAGTTGTCAACAAGGTAAAGAGACAACCATCCAAATTGGAAAATATATTTGCAAGCAATACCCTCGATAAGGGCCTAATATTCAAGATATTCAAAGAACTCATACAACTCAATTACAACAACAAAACAAACAAATGATCCAATAAAAAAAAAAACGGGCAGGGGATCTTAACAGACTCTTCTCCCTAGAAGATATACAAATGGCCTACAAATATTTGAAAAGATGCTCAACATTGCTAACTATTAGGAAAATGCAAATCAAAACCACAATGAGATACCATCTCACGGCTGTTAGAATAGCTATAATCAACAGGGCAAGTAGTAATAAATGCTGGAGAGGATACAGAGAAAAAGGAACCCTCATACACTGCTGATGGGACTGCAGATTGGTACAGCCACTATGGAAAATAGTTTGGAGGTTCCTCAAAACATTAAAAATTGATCTACCATATGATCCAGCAATCCCTCTACTGAGTATTTACCCCAAAGACTTGAAAACCCATATCTGAAAAGATACTTGCATGCTGATTTTCGTAGCAGCATTATTCACAGTGGCCAAGACATGGAAGCCACTGAAGTGTTCTACAATAAGTGATTGGATAAAGAAGCGGTGGTACATATATACAATGGAATATTACTCAGCCATAAGAAGTGATGAAATACTACCATTTGCGACAACATGGATGGACCTCAAGATAATCATGCTAAGCGAAATAAGGCAGACAGAAAAAGTTGAAAGTCACATGATATCACTTATATGTAGGTTATAAACCTAAAAGCAACAAGGGAACAGGACAAACAAACAGAGACTCATGGACATGGACTATTGACTAATGGTTACCAGAGGGTAGGGTATGGGGAGGAGGAGGAAGGTAGACAGAGTAAAGAGGGTCAAATATGGGGGGTAGAGGGTGGGTGAAGTGAGTAAAGGGGATCAAATATATGGTAGCTGAAAGAAACTGGAATTTGGGTACTAAACACACAGTAGAATAATCAGATGTCAAATTATAATGTACACCTGAAAATTATATAATTGTATTAACCAATGTTATCCCAATTAACTTAATTTAAAAGAATAAATAAATAAAAATAAATCTATAAAAAATATAGATGTAATGCCCTCCAATTGTGTAGTTCTATGCAAAGTAAAAACATCACAGAATCGTATGTATCACAAAGTAGCATAAGCAAAAGTGAGCTGGACTGAAAGCCATGTCTATGTTAACTAGATATGCAGACTTGATGCTTAGTTCTTAAAGGCTGTTGAGAGTTTTAAAGAAATAATAGAAGGAGAATCGGAAGTGATGGTGAATACCTGGAGCAGAAATTACAAATAAGAACAAAGAGATAAGTTAGGCAAAGTAAGGCAGTATTCCTAAGCCAATACTTTGAGAGCTTATCTTTTAAAATGATAAGCAATAGGAAGCAATCAAGAATTGAGGAGTAAGATGAGATGTAATTGGCATGCTGTATGAATAATCTGGTTGTGCTTTAGATAGCTTTAAAAATCGGACATTTATAAGTCTACCTAACGTTTTTCCAGGGTCCACAGGTCATACATACTAAACAAGTAATGAAATAGTCAACATATTTTGCTACTAGCCTCAAACAAATGACCAAATGACCGAAAGGTCTCAATGTTTACCAAGTGAATATTGAATTGGGGATTTTTCTTTGTTTGTTTTGGTAAGATTTTTTCTAAACCTATCACCTCATTGCCTTGCACATCCGATGGGATTTCTATGGAGGATGCTCATTCTGAATCATTCCACTTAGAATCAAAAACTATGCCTAAGGAAAGTACTTGAAATAAAGAAAGAAGCTATTCCCCCTCTTATGGTGAGCCCACACCTATTCTGTTTCATTGTGGAAGCCATTCACATACTGGACCGGAAAGTCTACCTTTGTTTTTTTGTGATTGAAATGCAATTAACCATTTCATGTTCTTTGCTTTTTCCTGCCTTTCAATATTCATTTATGTCTTTAAATATTTGTTTCTTCTACACTGCTGTGATGACCTGTAAAAGTGAAGGTTCAATCCATATACTCCCAGAAGGTTCCTACTCTAATGTTTGTTATCTTAGCACAATAAGTACAGTTATTGCTGGTTTTAGACATACATATTCCAACAAAGTTGACTAGGAAATAAGTTACTTGAAATAACATTCATGTTCACTAAATAAATAATTATGGATGGAAATCATAGAGTATGAAACTTACCAAATAAAACGATTAATACAGTTGTAACTCTTCACATACAGGGTAGCATTACATGATAGTAATACTAGGGCCTGCTGAGGTATGAGAGTATTTGGCATCTGTTATCAAATTCCAGGATCTTTTCTTACCCTTTATTATATTTATGCATTTTTCCAAATCATAAGAATCATTCCCATTCCTGGTGAGCCCCTGACTCTATACTTTGATCGCATGTTCACCAAGGATAGTACTTAGTCTAATTTCCCAGAATATCATTTCTTATGTGTGTCCATGATAAAAAGGGGGAAGAAGGAAGATATGGTAATCCCTGGAAATCTTGATAGTTATATCTGTAGTCACAGTAACTCAAACAACATTTGGATTTACACAATGTTTACTCTAATGCAGTGGTTCTCAACCTTAGATACACATTGGAAAGAGCTGAGGAGCTTTACAAAATACTGATATCTGGGACCCACTTCTAAAGATTTCAATTTAATTTGTCTGAGATAATATCTGGACATTGGGACTTTCTAAAGTCCTCCAGATGATTCTTACATATAATCAAGACTGATAAGCACTGCTTTATATATTGATTAATTTGACACCATTCACCAGAGTTAATAGTTACTTCCTGGATCCATGAAGTTAAGAACTTACCCTGAAGTAATTGGAACCAAACCAACCCTTGAGGATCCTTCAACCAGCCACAATATAGATATGTGTCTTAAAATAAATATGAGAAGTGCACATTTCTTTCTAGTACCTAAAAGATATAAAATGTTGTTGAATTCAAGATATCAAGACTTTGGAAAAATAAATGCTCTTAAAATGTTTTTTTTTAAATATATTTCAGTGATATATAACTCTCACTTTGAGAGTTAGTTATCACTAACTGCAAGGCTCTGAGACATTTCCTTGCAATAGTTTCCAAAATGGAGATCGGCAACAGTGTGGTCCATGTATATTGAAGAAAGCAGCATCTACTGTTGGACACTTTGAACGCCCTTGCATGACACAGCACCAGAACAATTCCACTGAGATAGTTTTGCCTCAGGTAGAAGGACATTTAAATCTATTTATTCATGACTCATCCTCAGTAGTGCTAGCCAGGAACAGCCTTACAAAGTAGCATAGTAATAAACTTAATATTACCACTCTTCATTTAGGTGACAGTGACCAAATCAGTAAATGTGGTGCAAGTGTTAATGAATTCTGCAATTCTGGGCATTCTGATGACTCCTTTTAAGTTTGTCTTGGTTGTTCCTTTCATCTGCTCTTTGTGTCCCCCAACTTCACCTCATTGCTCCACCTTTATAGTTGTTCCATGCTCTATAAAAGATTGATTTCTCTATTAGGTCATCGAGGCCATCTCTCCACCTCTGTAAGCACTCCCTGTGAGAATGCTTTTATTTCCAAACTTCTCAGTCATAAGGTTGAGTATCACAGCTTATTAGAGTAGTCATTAGGGAGGAAATCTAATAAGGATTCTCAAAAAGTGCTCAGACTCATGAGGCCCTGACCTGTGAAGCAGGCTAATGGAACTAGGATTATATATTACAGAGAAGGAAAGACTGGGAGAAGGAGTACTAAGGAAAGGGGCAGCCTTGCTAGCAGTAATGGAAGTTATGCTAAACAGCACCTGACTGTTTTCTGCTAATACTTTAATGAGATTAAGCTGTCACAGGAAAGATATCTTATATTGGGATTTAAAGGCAATATTAAAGGTGATAGTAAAAGACAGAATTAAAGTTGATCTCTCCCCTTTCTGCTTCTGGACTAATTAGTATATGTAACATGACTCTTATTTTATGCAGTCTAGAAGTCCAATTAGTTGCATTGTGTCTATATTCACTATGGATTCTGGGATTCCTGAAAGCAGACATATTTTGTACTCATTCTTGTACATCTGGCACCAGTTCAGGGTCAGGCACATTATAGGCACTCAACAGCTAAATGAAAGAATACATGAACAAATGAACAGATTCTAACGGGGAGTAGTTTTAGAAACTGGAAAGGCATTTTGAGAAAAAATGTAGTCTTACCTCTTAGAATATATGAATTCCAAGCTTTAGGGGCATGTTTAATTCTTATTTGAACACTAGAAATGAAGAAAATGAACTATAATATCTTAGAGTGTTCATTCATTTATTTATTCATTCATTCAACAAATATTTACTGAACTCCCAATAGCTTCCAAACACTGTTCTAGGCTCCTGGGAAATATCAATAAACATAATATATAAAATCTCTCCTTCAAGTAGTTCACATTCTAGCAGATAATAAAAAGAAGAAATAAGTTATATTTGTGTTCCTCACTCTTAGCTGCCCTCTGATAGAATATCTGGGATATCTAAGTTCAGGTTTATGGACTTGTGTGATAAAGCCAAATGAAGAGGAAGAGTTGGAAGAGTTTTAAAGACTGAGAAAAGATGGTTAACATAGTTTTTGGTGTAAATTTAAAGAAAAATATCAGATAGCTAGGCCCATAAGAAGAAACTTTAAATAGTCCAGCTGTAAACTACACAGAACCTCAACAAGAAATTTGACTATAAAGTTTAGGAGAGAGGAACACAATGAGGCACCTGAAAGAGGGGAGACAAGAGAAAGGAAGAATACCTAGTACCTCTAAGACAGGAGATGAGATAGGATGAAGTATAAGCATAAGAGCAGAATTAAGTTTAGAACATTTATATTGCTCATATTCATGAGGGAATATTATTTGTGTCCATTTCAAAATCCCTGATCAGCTGGGCTTTGTGAGCTTTAGCCACTTCTGCTTTGCTCCAAAACCAGTGAGATAGAAGAATTTGGTTTGCTCAAGAGTTCTCAATCTCTGTGGTCAGTGAAAGCCCATGACCTAACAAGACACATAGTTACTCTCAGGTCTGGACATGTCCTAGAACAGAACATAAGGGGTTCCACTTCTGCTTTCCAATCCCTAAAGTAACAAAACAGTCTAAGTGTGTGAAAGTTGATGGCTGTGCAAAGGACTAAGGGAATACATCAGGGAAAGTTTGTTCACTCTCCACTTGAATGAATCTGGACAGTGTGCAATATGAAGGAGCACAAACCTGGAGTCACGCAGAACAGGATAAGAGATCTGGTTCCACTATGTGTCACCTTGAACAAATTACTGAATTTCAGAGCCTCTGTTTCATCTAGAGAGCAATGATAATAATTGATAGATTTGAGAAAATGCATGCAAAAATACTTCAGTTTCCAATAATTTTTAAGAACAGAGATTTAAAGCTTTCCCCATCCAAGGAGCTCCTTTGCAGGTTACCAGATATTCTGCTCTCCATAGGGAGGTTTTATACAATTTATGTTGACCTTGCTTGCTTCTCTGACAGTTATCAAACCATTATGTGAATGTGGATTGTCTACTTTTTCTTTACCATTTTTTCTGACTTCAGAAACAATGCATTAAAATTATTAAAAATTAAAACAATACAAAGCATAATAACTAATATTAATTGAACACATACATACATTTTCCATTTTATCATCAAGACAGCCTTATGAAATATGTACAATTTTTAGCTCTCTATTACATATAAAAAACGTAGTAACTTAGAGAGATGATAACTTATACAAGGCCCCATGCCTTAATAAGTAGTAGAACTATGATTAAAACTCAATCCTCCTCCTTAATAGAAAGTGAAATTTGCCCTATAGATTATATAGTTTGTCATTTGCCCTGCACAGAATTGTACCATGCTTATATTAACATATTTTGTTTCTAGAAAATGAACTCATATTATGCATTCTCTTTAAAAATTTGCTTTCTTAATTAAGAATATGTTGTAGACATCTTTCTGTATGTGTACATTTACATTCACCTCATTCTTTTTTTAGGTAATGCATCTCTTTATTACTGATAATTTCCTACATTTGAAAGTGAATTATCTGAAATTAGTACATTAAACATTTTTAAAATAAATTAAAGTCCAGTTTTCTTTCCAGGTGCTGGGCAACACAATAATTTCTTATCTTCTTGCCTTTCCTCTCCCAGCTTTACCCCATACATTTTAATAGTTTCATAGTATTCTCCATTATATTGATGAACTCTAATTTATTTTAAAAATTCTAAATTATAGTTTATATCAATGGACATTTCACTTCCCTATTGATGGACAATTAGGTTGCTTCTAATTTTTGTTTATTATTATCAATGATGCAATAAACATCTTCACTTGTATTTCATTGTACACTTGTCTAAATGTTTCTGTAGAATAATATCCTAAAACTTTAATAGCATAAGAACTCTGTTTACCTTCATAGATATTGCCAAATTGCCTAAAGTGGCACCAGTCAATACTCTGGTCATCCCTGTGGAAGAGTGCCTCTTTCCCCACACCTTCACCAACAATGGGCAGTATCCACTGTTTTCCTCTTTTATCTATTATAAGTGAGGTTTAGTATATTCCCATGTGTTTACTAGATGAATGTATCATTTCTTGTGCAAGTTGTCTCCTAATTATTGTCCATTTGTTAACTGGTTAATTTAAATAATTTATATTTATTTATAGATGTTATAATATACAATGGATATTTGGTGGTATTTCCAAACACTTTAGTTTTGTCTGATTATTAAAATAATGAATTTTAATTGTAGAAAGGTTGGAAAATGGTGGAAAATAACCAGTATAAAAGAAAATTTATTTTAAAGTTGTGTTTAGCCAATTAAAAACAAACATTAACATTTGATGTTTATTTTCCATGTATATAATTATAGAAAGAAAACATATGATTGTTGGGAAAATATAGAAAACTTAAAAGAAAGAATAAACACTATATGAAATTTCATCATATTTTAACAATTGGGTTTATGACTTATGTACAGTATCATATTCTTTTTTATTGTTTTATATTGTATTGTAAACATTTCTCAGGCCATTTAAACTTCTTTCAAAACCGTAGTGAACCTTTTAACAGCTTTATTGAGATATAATTTACAGGCATATGGTGCACTTATTTAAAATGTACAGTTCAATAATTTTTTCCTTTAAATTATTTTATTTTATTATTAGTTTCAAGTATACAGTACATTGGTTCAACATTTATACAGTATTTGAAACAATCCCCCTTATTTTTAATATGTTCACAGAGTGGTACAACCTTCACCATAATCAATTTTAGAATATTTTCATAACCACCAAAAGAAACCTTGTACCTATTAGCAGTTACACCTCATTCCCTCTGTCTCCCAGTCTAAGGCAAAACTAAACTATTTTGTGACTATAAAATTGCCTATTTTAATGAATTTTTAATGCTTGCTTATTTGTTTCTACCTACCAATATAGCCACAGCCACCTTCTTGAAGTCCTCCAGATGGTATGTGCTAAGGGAATGTAAACTTATACTTAATATAATAGATATTTTATTATTTGGTGTGCCGTTGCATAGCTTTGGGTATACCATAGGTCAAATACTGTCTTGAGACAAAATATCTTTTTATGTCTGGGGGCTAAAGTCTAGCATATTAGTCAAGATTAGAGGTGCTGAAAAGAAAGTCATCTACCCACACAAAAGTGATCTTGCTTCACCCTGAACTTTGGCTTGAAATAATCCCTTCATTTGCCCCCCAATTCTCCTTACGGAAGAGCTAACAAGTCTTCAAATTCCATTTCAAATGCCATCACCTCCTCCTCAATGTCTTTTCTGACCCTTTGATGATTTAATCCTTCATCCTCCTCTATGGTTTTATAGTAATTTAAACTCCTAATTAAAGCACTTTCCACAATCAATTTGGTTAAATATAACAGGCAGTAAATGCATATCAGGCCCTGGGCTGGGCCCAGAAATTATGGAGATGAGACTCATAGTACAAAATGCAGTATTGAATAGTGGTAGCCAGAACATGGACCTTGATACAGACTGTGTAGGTTCAGTTCCCAGCTCTGTTTCAAATTAACTATGGAGCCTGAGAAAAGTTATCTACATTATTTGAGCCTTACCCTTATGATCTTCTGAAATGTGAATAAAATTAGTGCCTTTTTCATAGCCTTGTTAGAATGATTAACTAAAGGAGACAATCCCTGTAAGTAACCTAATACAAGCTTGACACAAGTCAGTAATAAAACATTTTGATGAAATCAATTGGAATTAAATTGAAAGTTCATTCAAGAGGAGACTAGGGGAAAGTCTGGCAAGCCTAGTCTGCCAGGGATCTTCTTGGGCTTTAGAATATCAGTGCCTCTTGCTTAACTCTCCAAGTCGGAAGGTAGAGTGGGTGGGAGTAGGAAACTCATGAAATTTGGACATTGTGTTTATATCACATCCACCCACTTGCAGTCACCACAACTGTCTCACTTCCCTTTTTTCTGTCACCTTAGGAACCAGAGCTTGAGAAACTGTTTTTTATTTTATTTTTCAGTCAAAGAAAAGAGTTGGTGGCATACACTTCTTTCATTTTTCATTTGTTTCCCATTCTGTGTGCATGCATGTAACCAAAGGATCCAGTCTTGATTTTTAAATATATTCTTTGCTGTTCCGGTAAACTGATCAATTATAATGGCTTTATATTTTAGAGAGAGAAACCAGGACTCAGTAGGTCAAAGCAGCTCCACTCTGCCCAGTCTAGAAGGGGCTTCTTTCAAATACATTTCTGAGGGTGACTGAGCAGACAAAATAGGATGTGACACCATACATGGCAGTGTGATGTATTTTAAGTAGTCTGAGCTCTAGTCCTGCTTCTGACACTAACCTGCACTGTATAGCCTTGAACAAATTTTATTTTCTCTCCAGGCTTCAGATTTCTCCACCTATACAATTGAGGTAAATATGACCCATGGTAATCTCAAAGGGTTCTCTAGGCTTTAATGTTCTGTGATTCTAAGTATGGGTCTGGTATTTGTGGCAAAGGAGGGAATCGAGCATCCTGTAGGAACTCTCACTTCTCCATCCTAGACTCTGCTTCTTTCTCCACTCTCTTCTCCTCAGTGATATGACAAGCTCCCAAGGCTTCATCATCACCTCTCTCGAAATGATTGTTAAAGATCTCCCTCTTAACATAATCTCTTTTCTGAGCTGCATTCCTATAATATCCTCCCTAGGAGGTTATCTCAATGAGGAAGTCCCATCACTTCTATTTCCATGTGGCTCGTCCCAAATTATCTCCTGCTAAAAATAGTCTCTCCCCTTCAGCATTTCTTGAATTCTATTTGTGGCCTCATTGTTGCCCAAGCCATCTAGATCTACCACATGAGCACAGTATCTATGCTTTTTATGATTCACACAGACACATAACCAAGTCCTAGCCACTCTTCTTTCCCCAGTCTTTGACATTTACTTCTTCTACTCTAATTTAACTGCCACCATCTTATATTTACTCATTTGTTGCAAAAATGTCCAAACCAGTCTCCTTGCTTCTACCCTTGTTCCTCTAGAGTCTACCATAGATAAGCCAAAGAAATCCTTTTAAAACACAAATCAGATTGTACCATCCCCATGTTCAGATCCCTTTTAATTATTCCTTATTCAGAATAAAAGCTAAAATCCTTTAAATGACCTGCAAGACCCTACATGATATATTTCCCCTCAACCATCTCCTTTTCAATCACATCCTCTACCAATTTTCCACTTCACTCACTCTTCCAGCCATGCTCCCTCTTTCCCCTTACAGTCCTTCATTTCTGAATTTAGTTTTAGTCTGTATTAGTTTTATAACATCACCATAACTATCACAAATTTAGTGGCTTGAGACAACAGAAAGTTATTATCTCACAATTCTAGAAGTCAGAAGTCTGCCATAGATCTTACTGAACTAAATTCAAGTTGTCAGTGGGCTATATTTCTTTCTGGGGGCTCTAGGGGATAATCCATTTTATTTTTATTTTTTGCCCTTTCTCAGCTTCTGGAGGTCATCCCCACTCAATGGCTCATGGTCCCCTTCTTCCATCTTCAAAGCTAGCAACATTATACCTCTCTGTACTTTTTTCTGCGATTACATTTTCCTCTCACTCTGACTCTTCTGTTTTCCTCTTCCATACAAGAACTTTTGTGATTACATTGATACCACCAAGATAATCCAAACTAATCTCTATATTAAGGCTAATTAATTAGCTACTTTAATTCCATCTGCAAATATAATTCCATCTCCTGTGCCATGTAAATTAACACATTCACAGGTTCTGGGAATTAGCATGTGGATATTTTTGGAGAGGTATAGTGTTTTGCCTACCACACTTTCTGTCTCATAGCAATGCCTTATTTTAATTTCATAGTACTCATCACCACCTGCCAAATTATATACAATACACTTTTTTTTCTATTTATACATACATGTAATCAAAACAATCAAATAGCTTCATAATTCTTGTTAAAGAATTATGAAACTACTGATTTGGGGGGGTGGAGATTTTTAACTCCATTACTCTAAATAACATGCTGATATTATTATCCCCTTTTCTATCTTCTACAGAAGATGAAGATTTGGCTTTCATTTACAACACTACCTCCATTCATCCCAATTCTTCACATGCATACTCATGCATTTTTTCTGTCTTCCCATTCTCTCATTAAATTCATAGATATTTTTGGTGGTAACAGCAAGATTCAGTGTTTATATTGCTGGGTCTTCGTGACAGCCATATCATATACAATTTTACTTTTCCATATTTATTTGTTTGTTTGTTTGTTTAATAACTATCTCTTCCAATTAGAAAGTAAGCTACATGGTCTGTTTAGCTCATTACTATATCCCCAGTACCTGAACAGTATCAAAAACATTGATTGTACATACTATGCATTTGTTCAGTACCTACTATGTACCTAGACTCATGCCTATACCCTTGTACCAGAACCTTGTAAAGCCAGACCTAGCAGGGCCTTTATCAATGAGCTAAGTCTATTATTTTCAAACCATTCAAGTCATAGACCCCTTTTCAGGCAAATGACATGTTAAAATCCCAATAAATCTAGCAGATAAAATCAGAGTTGTTCTGGTTAACGTGGATTTGGAATGTTGAAACTGATAGTATGTGGGTAAATGTTTAAAAAACAGATTGCTAAAGGAAAAAAAAAAAAGAAGCTCCGGTTTATGAATTTGCTGATTTTTATGGTATAAATATCCCTACCATGGCCAATCTGAAACTACCAACATCATGTTATCGAACACGGATTTGGGAAGAAATTTGTACAATCAACTCTTAGAATTCAAGATGGCTCTAAGACCCCACTGGTTGAAATAGTCACTTATACTTCCTTCTCCCCATTTCCTCCCAATTTCCTCCTAAAGAACCCCTAAGGATTTCCAGAACATAGCTTAAAAATATATGGATGAATACGACATCTTTAGAGTACAGATGAGAACATTGAGGCCCCAAGAAGATGATAAACCCAGGTCTCAATGCCCGTTCCAATGTGGGTTTTTTGTTTTGTTTTGTTTTGTTTTGTTTTGTTTTTATCAATTGCACTATGCTGCTTATAACCTAATTAGTCCCTCATTTCCCTGCCTCAAATTTCCCCACCCTATTTCATTGGTATGCTACCAACAAATTTGGCCCTAAAACACAACTTTCAGCAGTACATGCCCCAGCTCTACTCTAAAACCTTCTATGGCTCCCATAGAAGACTATAAGGTCATCTTTAGGCATCTTGGCATGGTCTTCAAGACTCTCCACAATCTGCCAAAGATTTTCTTCTCCTTACATTTCTACATATACACCAAGCTAAAGTCTAACTGATTTTCTCCCTCTTCACCACAATTCTTATCTTTGCTGCCTCTAGGCTTTGCTGGCTCTCTCTCTCTCTCTCTCTCTGAATTCCCTTCCCATCCTCTTTGCCTATCCAGTGCAAACAAGGTCTCATGTCCCAGCCCACACTCCAGCTCCTCTGAGAAGCTTTCTTAGGCCACTGATGTCCATGGGGTTTGTTACCACCTCTGTACTCCCATTATACAAATGAGTTTCTGTCATCCCCCTGTCCCTTAGTATGTGAAGTCTATTATTGATATTTTGAATTTAAACACATCTGCATATCTTTTTAATGTATCTTTAGGTTAATGTTTATTTATCTTCAGATCCAGGAGGTTCTAACAAGAGGTAAGAGGGAATTCAAATAACACAGTCACCAGACCAGAGAAAAATTTACACCAGTCTCGTGGGGCATGGGCTTCCAGATCTTCATCATATTTACGCAAAAGTCTGTGTGTATATGTGTGTGTGTGAGTGTGTGTGTGTGTGTGTGTGTGTGTGTGTGTGTGTGTGTAGATGTGTGGTGGCACTGGTGGTAGGGTACTGGTTGGAAAATATAAAAGGAGGGTTATCCCAAATTCAGGGTTCCCTGAGTGAGGACTCAATGGGAAAGAATGACTAGATGTTCCAGTGCAGTGGACTGAATGAAGTTACCAAAAAGCAAGGGACAACCAGACAAGGTAGATTCAATCTGGGAGGCAGAGAGGCTTGACAGAATTCCATGTTATAATGGCAAGGCCTAAAATGCTAGAATTTCATCTTAGCCTTTGCACAGTCCCAGATCACTTGTATGTAACCAAATTCCATCCCTTGGCAAACATTTAGAGGAGATAATGTCTCTTTTTGGAGTCACACTCTCCCCTGTGAAACTCATCTTTCCCCCAACCAAGGCCTCTCTTATCTCTCTAATCAGAAAAGAAGCTAATATTAGACCAGATGTTACTTATAATTCAATGTGAATTTGTTGTGTGCATTTCTCCTTTTGCAGGTGTTTATATTCTCAAAGCTTAGTAGACTGTGGGCAGTGTCAAACCTATAGGTAGACTGCTGGTGGACTTACAGTCACTTAGGTACCTGTGTAGAAAAACAATTAAGCTTCCTAGAAGCTTTAAGGTCATTCTCTTGCAGGTCATAGATCTGTACCAATTGAAAGTCATTGAAAATTTCAGCCTAATAAAGCATATCACTATCAGGTCAATGGGTGAATATTCTGGATACTAGATTTAATTTTTCCTTAATAATAAATAAAATATCCTTTATGAGCAGTAATGGGAACCCTTCCTGACAAAGAGGTGGAGCTATAGAAGAAAGTGATTCAAAGAGCTTTTCCAATATGAGATATGAGAGTATATTCTTCCACAACAGCCTTATCCATGGGTTTGACAATTATTTAAGCATTTATCTGTAGAAAGCCCTTTTATACACTTAATCTTTTGCACTCTCAAGCCCACAGACACACACTCCCAACACTTTGTTCATTTGCATAAGCTGAGCAAGCAAGGGTTAACAGTATGACTATTGAATATCACATAGGCCAAGAAAGTTGATTTCTTCTCCCTGGGCCTACCAGAAAGGAAAATACACCCTTACTGGAGGGAGCAGACTCATTCCAAAGGTCACCCTCCAACCTCTAAGTCTTGTGGAAGAAACTTAAAATAAACATGGACTGGGATATCTAAAACCATAGAACCCCATTGGCTTCTGGGAAGGTCAAGTCAATACTCTAGTAAGGGGAAGAATTGCTTCGCTCACTCTCAAACCTCCAACCCTAGGCAAGAGAGGGAGGGGGATATTCATATGACTTGTGCTAAAATAGGGAAGGAAGGGAAATGTGAGATGGGACTGGGAGTTCGAGTGAGAGATATAGGGAAGGAAGGGAAGTGAGCAGGCACAGACACTGGCAGCCATCAAGAGTTCAAGACTTTGAAAGCAAGGGGCTGGAAGAAAGGAAAGAAGTGGCTCTGGTTGTGATGGGGCTCTTACTGGGCCTGCTGGTCCTGGGCGACCTAACAGTTGTCACCTATGGTAAGGCAACAAATGGGGGCCTGGAGGCCTCTGTTGGCACAGGCAAAAAGGTGGGAGTTTGGGATTGAATGCTTACTGAGGAAATCCCATTTCTGCTGAGCAGGTGAGTTTCTCAGCTAATGCTGCAGAAGAGAGGGAGGTAGTTAAAGGCTGCTGAAAAAGCCAAGAGGTAAGTTTGCATAGAAATTGAGAAGAATTCTCTCTTGGAAAATATTCACATGCTTTTATAGTACTTTTCTTATTTCAGAGACATTAAGAAGGTGCCCAATGCCACCTTGATTTTCAACTGAAATTCTATTGTGCCTTAACCCCTATGCTTCCAGGCTTTAATCTTTGTTAAGACAAAGAAGGAATGTTGTTAAAGAGCTAGATTGGACCTTAAAAGTAACCTGGATCTACCTTTCACTGTTATGAGCAAGTGATCAGAATATCTGTGCACATACTTCCAGAGACTGATAGTTCACTGCTTCCACAGATCATATAGTCTATCCAGGGGCATCTCCAACTGTTAAAAAGTTCTTCCTTGTGTTGAATTAAATTAATTTCCCTGTGGCTTCTATCTAAAGTCTCAGCTCTGTTTTGGAGACACACAGATCATATCTGCTTCTTCTATGCTGTGACAGCCTTTTACAGTTCTGAGAACAGACATCATGTCCACTTGACACATCTTTTCTCCAAGCTAAACAGCCCCAGATCCTTCAACTCATCTTCGCAAGACTTGGTTTCTTACCTTCTTCTGGGGTAACTCACTTCCCTGCAGACATGGCCCAGCTGGCTAATTGTGGGAGCTTAATACTGGATACATATCCCAAAAGAGGTCTGACTCCCCATAGTAGCATTATTTATTTGGGTCTTCTTCCAACTTCACTTATATTCCTGAGAATTGAGAGAACCGTTTTTTTAAAAAAATAAATAAATAAATAAATAGCTAGATAGATAAATAAATAGATAAATAAATAGATAAACAAACAAAGCTTGAGTAATAGCTAAGTGAGACCCAGCATAGGTCAAAGGCTTTTTTCTGCACTCTTATTTGTTCCATATCCTTGAGGGGAGAGACTTGATGATGTTATTTTGGTGTCCTTTGTATGGTCAGTATCCTGGGGCTCTGTGATCCATAGAATTCTAGAATCTCAAGCTCAAAAAGAAAATGAATTAAATCATCTGAGAGGGAAAAAAGTTTGTTCCAAGCCACAGAGCATTAGTGGCAGAGTTAATGCTCTTAAAGATAGTGTTCTTTCTATAACTACAATGTTTTTATTTTCTAACACATTTTAGAACATACCTCCCTACCTTCTCCAAATTTGTTGGTTTGAGCTGGGACTTGTAGAGGCAGGGCTGGGGCTCACAGAAATATTTTGTAAATGTTAAATTTAAGTCATGTGGGTGTGCACATGAGTGCTCACATGTGTATTGTTCCCTCCCCAAGCTGTGAGGTCTCCCAGACCTGGAAGCAGGGCTTCCATTTGTGTGAAAAGTCTTACACTATAAATCTGAGGCTCAGGACATACAAAATGGCCAATAACACCTCACTTCTCCCTGTATCTCAGTGTCTCCAGCCCATCTGTACAGTGAAGAGAGATGCTTGGCTTGCCTCAAAGTACCCTGCCAGGTGGACAGCTCTGTAAGACTGTGGCTTCAATTCTAAAAAGTCTCTAGAGGCCCGAATCAGCTATTAAGTCTAAGACACATGTTGAAATAATAGCACTAAAAATAAGTCCTAACATTTTCATTTTATAAACATCATAAACATTTTATAGACATCTATTATCTAAGTTAATCCTCTATCCAGGAGGAAGCCCAAGAGCGGGAGAGAGATTAGATACAGGAGTGTGTGGTTATGGGAAGATCTCACCCTCTGTGTAGTGGTAGAAGAAAGAAGATTTTAAAAAAGACCCATATTAGTTTTTATAAAGGGGCTCACACCCATAAAACTATGTCTTTCCTTTCTTTAGAATCATCACAAAGGTCCCAGACCTTTGCTTTTCTAAGTCCAGGTCCCAGGCCCAGAGTAGGCCCCAGTACTGTTCCCTCTTTCTCAAATTCAATCCTTTATAAGCAAATCCCTTGATCCAATTCCTAGTTCTGGTTCTTCACTTGAGGAAGGTGGGGGGCAATTTTTGAAGAAAGTTTAATCTTTCCCTGATGGGGGAGAACAAGGCTCAGAAGTTCTTAAAAAAGCTTTTTAGAAAGCAGCCGACAGGGTGGGAGTGGGAGAGTTCTTTTACAGGCAGTCAAGGGGATATTATCCAGCCCTAGGATAACATCCCTTAAACCATGCCAAGTAGGCCCAGGTAAGTGGTTGCTGTTTTCAGTTGTGGCTGCTGGTTTAATAAGAAGATAAGACGACAGAGTAGCATTTGAAAGCCTTTATTCTAGGCCTCTAGGCACAGCTCTGCTCCTGCTCTCTGTGTGACTGGATAAGCATCTATCTCTCTCTGAGCCTCAGCTTGCCCATATGTACCATGAGGGAATGCAACTAAGTGTTTCACAGATCTCTTTTAACTATGCCATTCTAGAAGTCTCCAAATTCTATCCTGCTTGGTATCTCAAGCCCTATTGTACCAAGTACCTGACTATTTGGTAGTTTTCATGGATCCATAATGAGCAGAGCAACTCCTACCCAATATTCCAGGAAAGTCAGGCTTAATATGGCCAACATTTCACATTGGCTGTCATGCCAACCTTGTTGGAGATACAGACTGCTGTATCCTTTCTGGATATTCTACAATACAGGGATGGCCTATTATCTATCTGTAACTTGGGAGGTTCCATCAGACTGGGAAGGGTAACTCCTTACCTATTCATGTGCTAACTTCTCCTTCAGGTCATTATTAAAACTGACAATGATCCAAACTAATGAATCTATTCATCCTGGGAAGACATATTGAGGGCTTCCATAGGATAAGAAGAATCAAGACAAATATGAGAAGTTTCTCTTGAGGCATGGACAAGACTGACATTTATCCAGGACCTACTGAATGCCAGCCACTATGCTAGGTGCTTTCCACACTTGTGAGCCCATTTTATTTCCTTAACAACTCTACATTTAAGGTTTATTATTACCTCATTTTATTGACAAATATTTGAAGCTCAGATAGGTTTAGCAATTAATCCAAGGTCACACAGAGAGACATATGGTAGGGCAGGCCTTGGACTTAGATTGGTGTTGTTCTTACTACATCATGTAGTCTTTCACTACCCTCTTAATCTCACTAGATGCTCCTACTCAATGTTCCTTTAGATTATCTTAGCATCACAGGAATAGTTGGAAGGTATAAGTTAATGCTATTGAAGTTACCTACTCTTTGGAGATCAGAGTATGTGAGGAATAGCACAATGTCCCCTTTCTTGTGATGCCTTGTGCCCACCATATACTCTCTCTTTATGCTGCTAATGAAGGAGGAGGAGGAAGACAACAAAAGAACAAGAAAAAGAAGGAGGAAGAAGAGAATAAAGATGAAAGGATGGGTGGAAGGAAGGAGAGAGGAAGAAAAAAAATTAAAAAGAGAAAAAATGCCATTCTTGGAAGGCTGGTTACTAACTCTCCATGCCCCTATTCTGAGATGGAAAAGTCATGCCTGACTTACTTCTAGAAGTGACTTTCAGGATTGGGGAATTGGAACTGGCTGTCCATGTTCTTGACATACTCGAGTGAGCTATGTGAGAATTTCCAGCAAGTTCCTGGAGAGTGTAATGTGAGCCAGGCCTTGCAGCTCCCCCAAGGTCAGAGAGAAGACATACATATTTATAGACAAAGGCATTTTCAGCTGCTCCAGATGTCCTCACAGCAGAATGCTGCTTTGTTGCCCAAGAGAGAAGTATGAGAATGATTTTCAAAGGAAGGGAGGGAGATTTTGAAGGGCCAGAGGAAGACTAAGAGGAAAGAGCATATTGAAAAGAAAGGCTTAGATGGTCTTCATGGGACTTAAGGTTGGTATGTTTGTGCTTGCAAGTGACTAAAAATATGTATGGGCATATATGTGCATGATGATAAGCTGTATCTGCATGCATATGGAAGCATGAACTATCAATAGCATAGCGAATCCCACCATCCAATGAAAGTTCATCACCAGCTAAAACATATAGTTATTTAACTTCTGTTTCCATTACAGTCTATTAGCCCTGAACAATTTAGAATTGGAAGGGACCTTAAAGAGTAATTCTGTCCAGGACCTAAACAAAGCTCAGAAATTCCCCCTAGATATCTAGGCCCATAAATAGCACCAATTAATTATAAAGTTTATTTTTAGAGTAAACCAAAATCTTCCCCTATTGTGCTCTCATTCATGGGTCTGAGTTCTGCTCCCTGCCCGTTCTTAAATGCTCCAGAGTATATGTGGTGGATCTAACAACATGGATTCATGTTTATGTATTATTTTCTACTCAAGGCTTTTATCCTGGCCCAGATATGCTAATGATGTTCTAAGAATTCCCTGATGAGGGCACAGGCCAGAAGTTTGACATTAGCCTCCCCATTGATAGAAGCTTTGGTAGTTGGCAAAACATTCTAGGAGCTAAAAAGCATGCCCTCACCCCATCTTCCATCTCCTTGACTAAAGCCTGGGAATCATGGGCTACATAAAAATCTTGTATTCAGTAATAATTCACACTGTGAAACTACCTGTCCTAGAAAAGACAAAAAATTGTCTAAATACAATCCTTCACTTTTGGTCCCAGTTAAATAAAATACAAAATCTTCAAAATATGAGTTTATAGATGGAAATTTTTGATGGCTCTCTCAACATCTCCACCTTTCTCACTCTAAGTTTCCCTCCCCAGTACACCAAGAAGCAATATAACTTTGGTCCCCATTCTTACCTCAGCGAGCTCTAGGTTTTACTCATACCCTTTTCCTCTCCAGACCTTTCCCTCTCCATTTCTCCTCAGGATGAGATTTTCCAATGTACCTCTGCTGAGAACTAAGAGAACCGCCCACCGCCCCCCCAAAAAAAAATAAACAAAGGAGGAGAGAAATCAGGAAAAAAAAATCAGGCCTACAAAATGCAGGTTTCTAACTTAACAATAACTAATGATTTTTTTTTTAAACAGGACTGCATCTCACACAAGTTTCCACCCTCAGAATTGTCCTTTCCCTCCTTCCTTCCTTCCTTCCTTCCTTCCTTCCTTCCTTCCTTCCTTCCTTCCTTCCTTCCTTCCTTCCTTCCTTCCTTCCTTCCAGAGAAGAGATTAGGGTTAGGGATCCGATCACTGAGCCCATTTAAGGAAGCAATGTGGGATAAATAGAGTAGATAGCACTTTCTTTCTGAGCCCCACGGTCTCCACATTTCTTCAGGTATATAATCACATACAATAGAATACCTCAGACCTAACTTCTCAGCATTTGCTTTCACAATTATTTTGGAAAATGAAAGAAATTTTTTTCTTTTTTTCATGGATTTACAGAATGTCAGAGTTTGCAGAAAACTTAGAGATCATTTGATTTAAACTCATTATAGGTGAAGAAAATGGGTCTTTTGTTGTAGAAAGCTATGTACCCAGGGTCACCTCACAATACAGAAGTGACAGAAAAAGGACTTGGAACTTATAAAAGCTAAATAATCTTAAGGGCTTTCCTTCTTGGGACTGGTTCTAGTTGATGAGAAAGCTGGCAGAGAATAAAAGGGTACAGAAAATCTGAAAGCGTGATTGAAGGAAAGTTGAAGAATATTTCTCAGAAGCCTCTTGAGGACTGCCACTGCTACCCTAGCTCCCAGGTGAGTGTGCCATCTATGTCTGCATTTTTCCTCTGTTTCTCATCTTCAGGCCATCCCATCCTGGAAGCGCCCGAGAGTGTGAGAGGGCCTTGGAAAGGAGATGTGAATATTCCCTGCACCTATGGCCCTCTGCAAGGCTACACCCAAGTCTTGGTAAAGTGGTTGGTACAACGTGGCTCAGACCCAGTCACCATCTTCCTACGTGACTCTTCTGGAGACCATATCCAGCAAGCAAAGTACTGGGGCCGCCTGTATGTGAACCATGAGGTTCTAGGAGATGTTTCCCTCAAACTGAATACTCTGGAGATGGATGACCGGAGCCACTACACTTGTGAAGTCACTTGGCAGACCCCTGATGGCAACCAAGTGGTGAGAGATAAGATCATTGAACTCCGTGTCCAGAAACGTGAGTCATCATGGGGGTAGGAAAACACTGATAGGCAAAGACCCAATAGAGGACTGTAATTCTAGAAAACCCTGAGAAACCCAAAGACTTTTGTTAAACTGTACATAGTCTCTCCCTTCTGTTATATGTGCTAATCAGAAGAAATGGACAAATAATCCTCAGAGTCATCACTCCCATAGCATAATTTTAAAAGTGTTGGGAAGGGTTCCTGGCTTTCAAATCTCTATCCCTTCAGATGTCCTAGAAATTCCAGCATCCACAGCCTTGTTTCCCTTCTTGGGATCTGGGTCTTAAAACTCATAAAAATTAGTGTAGCTTATCAGGATATCGAAATGTGGATTGATGCTGACAGAGAAACCCTGAGGAAAGTGATGCAGGGCTTAGCCAAGATAAATTTGGTTGGCTTGGCAACTTTATATCTATCCTTTATAATCTAAAACCTGCAGATAATCCCAAAACTCCATTTGAGCTTAAAAAAAAAACTATATTATTTTTTTAAAGTCAGTTGGTTTTCAACTCCAGATAATCCAAAACCCCAGATACTACAAAGTAGTACCTAATCCTCCAAAGGAAGCTATTTTTGTTTACATTGTCCTATTCCTTCTTCTTTTCCAAGTCACGAGCCCTTTTTAGTTCCCTTTGCAGAGAAATACACACCCCTATACCCATAATGGATGACTCGGCCTTGTGTTCCCATATCTTTATAACTTCCCAGAGCCTCCTCTCTTGTTTTCCTTTTGCAGTCTCTGTTTCCAAGCCCACAGTGACGACTGGCAATGGCTATGGCTTCACAGTGCCCCAGGGAATGAGGATTAGCCTTCAGTGTGAGGCTTGGGGTTCTCCTCCCATCAGATATGTTTGGTACAAGAAACAGACTAACAACCAAGAACACATTCGATTAGCAAACTTGAGTACTTTACTCTTCAAACCTGCTGTGATGGCTGACTCGGGCTACTATTTTTGTACTGCCAAGGGACGGGTAGGCTCCGAACAGCACAGCGACATTGTGAAGTTTGTGGTCAAAGGTGAGCAACCCTCTCTCCTGGTTAGCATCTCAATGGACCACCTTGTTCCAGAGATACCTTAGTAGAGTGTCCTTATGCCAAAGAACAAAAAAGATTGATTTATGTGTGTGGATGGGGGGCCTTGGTTGTACAATCACAAAGAAAAAAAATAATTCTGGACAGAGGACAATAAGGCAGGAGACAATGTCTGTCATGTTATAGATTGAGTAAAGATGATATAGGGAAAAGGGACATTTACTAGGTACCTTGTATTTGCCAGACACAACGCACAAGAACCCAAAACACATTTTCTTATTGAATTCCACAGCTATCTCATTTTAAAGAAGAGGAAATTGAGAGTCAGAAAGGGAAACCTACTTACCAAGAGGCTTGTATATAGGAAGTTCAAGTCAGATTTGCACTCAGATTTTATGTTCTTTCTACTATATCCGATTGTCTCTCATGGTTGAATCTATACTAGCTCCTAAATACCCTTTGGAATATTTTTGTTTGTTTGTTTGTTGTTTGGTTTGGTGAGATAATTTGTTATTTTGTTGTTTATATTTGATTTTGCTTTGTGAAATAAAGACAGATCTCTACATAGTTCCTTTAAATTTATCTCCCTTCTTCCTAAAACAGAATGCAAGTTGTAGTTGAGGTGTCAATGAATATTGACCCTCATTAATCGAGGTCTGACTATTTCTTACAGCATTATCCTAGGGGCAATACAAACTCTGTACATAAAGGCTACAGGTGAGGGTTTAAATGACCAGCCCAGTAGTGACATGTAAAAGTGAGTCCTATCACCTTCGAAAAGGTCTCCTTGGAAGTGAAGACACATATTCCAACAAAGCTGCCATTGTTCAAAGTATTTTAAGAAATAATTGATTTTAGAGAAATTTCCTCAGAGCAATGTGAAAATTACTATTCTCTGAAGATAGCTCCATAGAAAGGAAAATAAGCAAACAGGCTCTCACAAATTGGGTTAGGAGAGTGATGTTAGTTTTTTGTTTACTTATTATATTCTTTAGATGCCATATATAAATGAAATCATATGGTATTTGTCTTTTTCTGACTGACTTACTTCACTTAGCATAATACCCTCTATATCTATTTATGTTGTCACAAATGGTAAGATTTTGCTCTTTTATGGCTGAGTAATATTCCATTGTGCATATTTACTGCTTCTTTATCCAATCATCTCTTGATGTGCACATAGGTTGCTTCTATATCTTAGCTATTGTAAATAATACTGCAATGAACATAGGAGTGCATATATCTTTTCAAACTAGTGTTTTGGATTTCTTTTCTGGGTCCTATAGTAGTTCTATTTTTAATATTTTGAGGAACTGCCATAGTGCTTTCCATAGTGGATGCAACAATTTAAAATCCCGTTAATAGTGCTGGAGAGTTCCTTTTTCTCCACATCCTTGCCAGTACTTGATTTTTTTTATTTATTGATACTTGTTTTTTTTTTTAATTGATGACTGCCATTCCAACAGGGTTGAGGTGATATTTTATTGTGATTTTAACTTGCATTTCTCTGATTAGTGATGTTGCACATCTATTCATATGTCTTTTGGCCATCTGTATGTCCTCAGATGAAAGGTCTATTTAGGTTCACTGCCAATATTTAATTGGATTGTTTGGTTTTGGGCATTAAGTTATTTAAGTTATTTATGAAGTCTTGATATTAACCCCTTATTGGATATATCATTGGTGAATATCTTCCCCTATTCAGTTGGTTATCTTTTAATTTTGTTGATGGTTACCTTTGTTGTGCAAAATCTTTTTAATTTGATGTAGTTTCATTTGTTTATTATTTCTTTTGTTTCTCTTGTCCAAGAACATATATCAAAAAACAAAAAAAATTACCAAGAACAATGTCAGAGAGTTTACTGCCCATGTTTTCTTCTAAGAGTTTTACGATTTTGGGTCTCACATTTAAGTCTTTAATTATTTTGAGTTTATTCTTGTATATGATGTGAAAAGATGGTGTAGTTTCATTTTTTGATGTATTTGTCCAGTTTTTCCAACACCACTTAAAATAGACTCCTTTTCTCTCCATTGTATATTCATGCCTCCTTTGTCATAAATTAACTGACCATGTAGGCATGGGATTATTTCTGAACTCTCTAATCTGTTCCATTGATCTACATGTCTTTTTTCATGCTAATACCATGCTGTTTTGATTACTATAGTCTTGTAGTATACTTCGATATCAGGTATTGTAATACCTATAACTTTGTTATTCTTTCTCAAGATTGCTGTGACTATTTGAGATTCCATAGAAATTATAGGATTATTTATTGTAGTTCTGTGAAAAAATGCCATTAATATTTTGATAGGGATTGTATTGAATCTATAGATTGCTTTGGATAATATGGAAATTTTAAGGATGTTAATTCTTCCTATCCATGAGCATGATATATGCTTCCATTAATTTTTATTTTCAGTTTTTTTTCTTCAATGTTATAATTTTCCAAATAAGGTCTTTTACCACATGGGTTAAATTTATTCCTAGTTATTTTTTGATGCAATTGTACATAGGACTGTTTTCTTAATTTCTCTTTCTGACAGTTTGTTATTTGTGTATAAAAATGCAATCAATTTCTGAATACTAATTTTGTATCGTGCTACTTTACTTAATTCATTTCTCAGTTCTAATAATTCTTTTGGTGGAATATTTAGTTTTTTTTTTTCTATATAGTATCATGTCATCTGCAAATGATGACACTTGTATTATTTTTTTTCTAATTTGGATTCCTTTGATTTATTTTTCTTGTCTGAATCCTGTGGTTAGGACTTCCAATACCATGTTAAATAATAGTAGTAAAAGTGAACATTCTTGTCTCACTCCTTATCACAAGAAAAAATGCTTTTAGCTTTTCACTATTGAGTATGATGTTAGCTGTGGGTTTGTCAGATACAGCCTTTATTATGTTGAAGTATACTCCCTCTATTTCCATTTTGCTAAACTTTTTCTTTTTTATCATAAATGAGTGCTAGATTTTGTCAAACGCATTTTTCTGGATCTATTGATATGATATGATTTTTATTTTTTATTTTGTTCATGTAATGTATCACATTAATTGATTTGTGGATATTGAATTTAACATGCATCCCAAAAATAAATCCAACTTGATCATGGTGTATGATCTTTTTAATGTATTGCTGAATTTGGTTTGCTGATATTTTGTTGAGGATTTTTGCATCTATATTCATCATGGATATTAGCCTATAATTTTTTTGTAATGTGTTTGTCTGGTTTCAGAATCAACATAATAGTGGCCTCACAAAAAATTGAGAGCCTTCCCTCCTCTTCAATATTTTGAAATAGTTTCAGAAGGATAGGTGTTAATTCTTCATTCAATGTTTGGTAAAATTTACCTGTGCAGCCATCTGGGCCAGGACTTTTGTTTATTGGAATTTCATTCATAGTAATCAGTCTGTTAAAATTTTCTGTTTCTTCTTGATTTGGTCTTGGGAGATTGTATGTTTCTAAGAATGTATCCATTTCTTTCAGGTTTTCCAATTTGTTGGCATATGATTGTTCATAGTGTTTTATTCCAATCTTGTATTTTTGTTGTGTCAGTTGTCCCCTATGCTCTTTCATTTCTGATTTTATTTTAGTGACCTCTTTTTTCATCAGTTTGGTTAAAGGTTTATCAATTTTATTTATCTTTTCAAAGATACAGCTCTTGGTTTCTTTGATCTTTTGTATTATTTTTAAAGTTTTTCTTTCTTTTATTTTTACTCTCATCTTTATTATTCTCTTCCTTCTACTCACTGTGAGCTTTGTTTGTTGTTTTTTCTCTAGTACTTTAGGTGTAAGGTTAGATTATTCATTTAAGATTTTTCTTGTTTCTTGAGGTGGACTTGTATTGATATGAATTTTCCTCTTAGGACTGCTTTTTGCTGTGCCCCATATATTTCGAGTTGTTGTGTTTTCATTTTCATCTTTATCTAGGTATTTCTTGACTCCTTTCTTGATCTCATTATTAACTCATTCATGATTAGTAGCATGCTATTTAGCCTCCATGTGATAAATGTATTTTTCAGTGGTTTTTTTTTGTAATTGATTTCTTCTTTCATACCATTGTTGTTAAAAAAGTTGTTTGGCAAAATTTCTCTCTTCTTAAATTTATGAACTCTTGTTTTGTGGCCTCAACGTGTGACCTATCTTGGACAATGTTCCATGTGCACTTGAAAAGAATATGAATTCTGCTGCTTTGGAGGTGAAAAGTTCTAAAACTATCAATTTCATTAGGTCCAATGTGTCAATTAAGACTGCTTTTTTTCTTGTTGATTTTTTGCCTGGAAGATCTAATCATTGGGGTGTCAATAGGATATTAAAGTCCTCTGCTATGTTGGGTGCATGTTTACAAGGATTATAGCTTCTTGTTTGATTGATATCTTTTTCATTATAAAATGTTCCTTTTGTCTCTTATTATAGCTTTTGTTTTAAAGTCTATTTTATCTGATATAAGTATTGATATCACAGTATTTTTGTTTCCATTTGCATAATTTCTTTCCTTTTTTTACATTCAATCTGTGTGTGCTTTTGATTGAAAGTGAGTATCTTCTTTTTTGGAAAATGGTGAAGTGGTAGATGTCCCCAGATCTCTCTCCTTGAAACAACAATAAGTTGAACATCTAAAACTCAACAAAAACACCCAAACTGCCCACCAGCACGTCTGAGCATGAGATCTGCTCATAAGAGCTACCACATGTCAGAATCATGGGTGTCATGCAGTGGAATGGGAGAAATAAAGAAACTGCCTCTTGCATCTACCAGAGCTCCCTTAGGAGGAAGAGGAGAGGAGAAGATGCAGCAAATTGCCTGAACAACTCTGCCAGGGAGAATTGTGAGTTCCACGCATTTGGCAGCAAGACCCAGTTATCAGGGCAGAACGCAGAGAAGCAGGAAGGCAGAAAAACAACAGTTGATTTTTACCAGCCATGGTTGCAAAACAAAGGATGAGCTGCAGCCCTCATCCCTCAACCTAGATGGCCTCTCCCGCCCTACCCTCTGATACCGAACACTGCGAAGCCCAAGGGAGATCAGAGCAAACACTACCGAAAACGCTGCTAACATTGACAGAGATTGAAATTGAGGGTAGTGAGTGTGATTAAATATCTATAAGAAAATAAAAAAGCATTTTTTTTTTAAAGCTTTACATGAAACAGCGATCCAAGAGGCTTAGACGCCACCTACTGAAAACCAAAAGAAAAGCACCTTCTTTGCAACAGGCTAAAGAGAGACTGTTATATAATAAATCTTCTTTCTGGAAAAAAAGCAGAATACATTTCTATTAATGCCCATGTGGAGAGACAGTCCATTAAACACCATGGACAACGAAGGTGACATGGCAACCCAGAAAGAAAGAGAAAACTCTCCAGAAAATAAATTTATAGACAGAGAAATATGTGACTTAAATGACAGAGAATTCAAGATGGTACTTCTGAAAAGAACACAGTGAATTCCGAAACGAGTCATTCAATGATTTCAAGAAATGAAAAAAACTATCAGAAGAGCAAAGGAAGGAGACCGAAGCTCTCAAAAGGAACCAAATAGAACTTCTGGAGAGGAAGAACACACTGCGAGAGTTGAAAAATGAAATAGCAAGCTTGGGAAATAGAGTCGATCACATGGAGGAAAGGATCAGTGATGTCTAAGACAGAAATGCAGAAATAAATCAGAAGAAAGAAGAGAGAAATAGAAGAATGAAAAATAATGAAAGAGAAAAACAAGAACTAGCTGATATCATGAGAGGAAACGTAAAAATAATGCGCATTATCAAAGGCGAGGAAAAGGAGCAGGGACTAAAAAGTATTTTCAGACAAATAGTGAATGGGAATTTCCCAAATCTAAGAAATGAGCTGGAGCTTGGAATTCAAGAAGTCAACAGAACTCCCCATTATCTCAATCCAAAAAGGCCTTCACCAAGACACATTGTATTAAAGTTATCAAAAATCAGCGACAAAGACAGAATTCTCAAGGCAGCCAGGGAGAAGAAAACGGTAACTTATAAAGGAAAACTCATTAGATTATCCTCGGCCTTCTCAGCTCAAATGTTACAAGCCAGAAAGCAATGGAATTAAATATTTAAACTATTAAGTGAAAGGAACTACCAGCCTAGAATAATGTATCCGGCTAAGCTCTCCTTTAGATATGAAGGAAAATTAAGACTTTGCAGATATACAGACATACAGGGAATATTGAAAGAGGTCACGACACCTAAAACAAAATAACCAAAAAAAAAAAAAAAACATAATTAGGAATAAAGTGACTATCAGGCAAGTAGAAGCAGAGGAGTGCAACCCTTACTAAGAACAGGGCATTATAAGCTGAAATAATAAGAAGAGAATTGCTATAGCAAGTTAGTAATGAATATTCAGCATACATAGGGATAAATTGAGACAACAATGACTGCAAAGGGGAGGACTCAAAGATCCAAATTCACAAAGGGAACTGGATATAAGGCATGCGCAGAAAAAATGGACAAATACACACACACACACACACACACACACACACTATCCTTTACAAATTTGCAATGGTAACCACACACAGAAGATTCAGAACTGAAATATATAACATAAAACAAGAAAAATCGGAGAGAAAACCCATAAATCCAACCAATATAAAGAAAACAAAAACAAAGACAAGAAAATACTGAGCTGCCAGAAAGCAAAAGATAAAATGGCTATAAGAAAACCTCATATTTCAATAATCACCCTAAATGTAAATGGGTTGAACTCACCAATAAAAAGGCACAGAGTAGCAGAATGGATAAAAAAAACAAAGCCCAACATTATGCTGCCTCCAGGAGAAACATCTCAGCTCCAAAGACAAAGACTCAAAGTGAACGGGTGGAAAATGATATTTCAAGGAAATGGCATTCAGAGAAAAGTGGGAGTAGCAGTACTAATATGAGACAAAATAGACTACAAAATAAAAACGATAAAGAAAAATACCGAGGGACACTTCATAATGATAAAGGGAATCATACACCAAGAAGACATAACACTTATTAATGTCCATGCCCCCACTCAGGAAGCCCCGGAATATGTAAAGCAATTACTAGCAGAACTAAAAGGAGAAAGAGACCAAAACACTATCGTAGTAAGGGACCTAAATATTCCTCTGTCGGATATGGACAGATCATCCAAACAGAAAATCAATAAGGAAATACAATCCTTAAATGACACATTAGACCAACTGGACATAATTGACATTTACAGAGCTTTCTATTCCAAAACAGCTGCTTTATACATTCTTCTCTAGTTCACATGGAACATTCTCAAGGATTGACCACATACTGGGACACAGAGATAGCCTCAACAAATATAAGAAAGTTGAAATCTTACCAACCACAATCTATGATCTAGCTTTGAAACTAGAGATCAGCTGCAAAAAGAAAGCAAGAAAACCACAAATAAATGGAGATTAAGCAACATGCTACTGAAGAATAACTGGGTCAGAGAAGGAATAAAAAGAGAGATCAAGAGATACATAGAAATGAATGCTAATGATAGTACAACATATGAAAACTTTCGGAACACGGAACACAGCAAAAGTGATCATAAGAGGAAAGTTCATATAATTACAGGCTTTTCTCCAAAAACCTGAACAAACCCAAATAAACAACCTAATGCTTCATCTTCAAAAAACAAGAAAAGGAAGAACAAATGAAGCTTAAAGTCAGCAAAAGGAAAGAAATAATCAAAATTAGAACAGAAATAAATGAAATGGAAAACAAAAAAATATGACAGAAAAAATAAATGCAACAAAGAGCTAGTTCTTTGAGAAGGTTAATAAAATTGAGAAACCTCCAGCTAGACTCACTAAAAAAAAAAAAAAAGCGAGAGAAAGGACACAAATAAAAAAAAATCAGGGACGAAAGAGGAGGAATTATGACTGACATCGTAGAAATACAAAGGATCTTATATGAATACTATGAAAAAGTATATAACACCAAATTTAATAACCTAGAAGAAATGGACCAGTATTTAGAAAAATACAATCTTCGTTTACTGAATCAAGAAGAACTGGAAAATCTAAATACACCAACAGCAGTATGAAAAATTTAAACAATCATCAAAAACCTACCAAAAAGTAATTGTCCAGGACCAGATACCTTCACCAGTGAATTCTACCAAATATTCAAAGATTTAATGCCTATTCTCCTCAAACTCTTCCAAAAAATTGAAGAGGAGGCAGTACTTCTCAACTCATTTAATGAGTCCAATATTACTCTGATTCCAAAACCTGGTAAAGATAACACACAAAAAAGAAATCTACAGACAAATATCTCTCATGAACACAGATGCAAAAATCTTAAATAAGATACTAGCGAGCCGAATACAACAACATTTTAAAAAGATTATACACCACGATCAAGTGGGCTTCATCCCAAAGGCACAGGGATGGTTCCGTATACACAATACAATAAATGTGACACACCATATAAAGAAATAAAAATTAACAATCATATGGTTATATCAATAGATACAGAAAAAGCCTTTAACAAGATAATAATAAAACTCATTTATAATAAAATGCAGAAAAAGCCTTTAACAAGATAATAATAATAAAACTCATTTATAATAAAAACACTTAACAAAATCAGTATAGAAGGAAAATACCTTAACATAATTAAGGCCATATCTGACAAACCCTCAGCTAACATTATACTTAATGATGAAAAACTAAAAACATTCCCTCTAAGATCAGGAAAAAGGCAAAGCTGTCCACCATCGCCACTCTTATTCAATATAACATTGGAGGTCCTAGAGAGTGCAATCAGACAACAGAAAGACATAGAAGGCATCCAAATAGCAATCAAAAAAGTAAAATTGTCACTATTTAGGGATTACATGATTCTCTATATAGAAAACCCTAAAGACTCCACAAGAACACTACTAGAAACAATAAGCAAATATAAAAAAGTTTCTGTATACAAAATCAACATTCAAAAATCCATAGCGTCAGAAAAAGAAGTGGAAAAAATAATTCCTTTTGCATTTGCAACAAAAAGAATAAAATAACTCAGAATAAATTTAACGAAACATGTGAAGGACCTATATAATAAAAACTATAAGATTCTATTTTTAAAAAAATCGAAGAAGATACAAAGAAATGGAAAGATATTCTGTATTCTTGGATTGGAAGAATTAACATTTTTAAAATGACCATATTACCTAAAGCATTATACAGATTTAATGTAATCCCCATAAAAATCCAATCGGCCTTTTTTTAAAGAAATAGAACAAAAAAAACATCAGAATTGTATGGAAGCACAAAAGATCCCAATTGTCAAAGCCATGCTGAGCAAAAGGAACGAGGCTGGAGGCATCATTCTGCCCAATTTTAAATTATACTACAAAGTGACAGTAATCAAAACGACATGGTATTGGCAGCAAAACAGACCCACAGAGCAGTGGAACAGAATTGAGAGTCCAGAAGTAAACCCATATTTATATGGGAAATAATTTTTGACAAAAAAAAGCCAAAACCATACCCTGGAGAAAGGAAAGCCTCTTCAATAATTTGTTCTGGGGAAACTGGAAGGCCACCTGCAAAAGAATGAAACTAGACTCTTGTCTATCACCACACACCAAAATTAACTCAAAATGGATTAAGGAACTGAATATAAGACATGAAACAGTAAAATGCACAGAGGAAAACATAGGGTTAAAATCAAAGATCTTAGACTTAAAGAAGATTTTATGAATTTGACTTCAAAGGCAAGGGAAGTAAAAGCTAAAATAAATGAATGGGACTACATCAAACTAAAAAGCTTCTTCTCAGCAAAAGAAATCATCAACAAGATAAAGAGACAACCATCTAAATAGGAAAACATATTTGCAAGCAATATCTCTGAAAAGGGCCTAATATCTAAAATATACAAAGAACTCATACAACTCAATAACAAAAACAAAAACAAAAAAACAATCCAATCAAAAGCTTGGCAGAGGACCTGAACAGACATTTCTCCCTAGAGGACATACAAATGGTCAAGAAATATGTGAAAAGATGCTCAACATCCCTAGCTATTAGGAAAATACAAATCTAAACCACAATGAGATACCATCTCACAGCTGTTAGAATAGCTATAATCAACAGGACAAGTAATAACAAATGCTGGAGAGGTTGCAGAGAGAAAGGAACCCCCATACACTGCTGGTGGGAATGCAAATTGTTGCAGCCACTATGGAAAACAGTATGGAAGTTACTCAAAAAACTAAGAATGGATCTACCATATGATCCAGCAATCCCTCTACTGGGTATTTACCCCACAGACTTAAAAAATCATGTCTATAATGGTATTTGCAGAACAATGTTCATAGCAGCATTATTCACAGTGGCCAGGACATGCAGGCAACAGAAGTGTCCTATGATAGATGATTGGATAAAGAAGCTGTGGTACATATATACAATAGAATATTATTCACCTATAAGAAGGGATGAAATACTGTCATTTGCAACAATATGGTTGGACCTCAAGATAATCATGCTAAGCGAAATAAGCCAGATTGAAAAAGTTGAAAATCATATGTTATCACTTATATGTGGGATATAAACCTAAAAGCGACAAATGAACTGGAGACACAGACTCATGGACATGAACTGTAAACTAGTGGTTACCAGAGGATAGAGGTTGGGGATTACGGGGGAGGGAGATGAGGTAAAGCGCATCAAATATATGGTTTAGGGAGAGGGTGAAGTGGGTAAATGGGATCAAATATATGGTAGCTCAAGGAAATTGGACTTTGGGTGGTAAACACACAATAGAATGTACAGATGTCAAATTATAATGTACACCTGAAAATTATATAATTGTCTTAACCAATGTTACCCCAATAAACTTAATTTAAAAAAATAAATAAAGTGTGTCTCTTGTAGAAAATATGCATATCGCTTTTATTTTCTTATCCATTTGCTACCATATGTCTTTTGATTGGAGCATTTAGCCAAAGTAATTGTTGCTAGATATGTAGTTATCGCCATTTCGTTATTCATATTTTTTAATTTTTTCTTCTTCCTAAAGATGTTTTTCTCACATTTATTGTAGTACTTGTTTGATGTTGATGAACTCCTTTAGCTTTTTCTTGTATGGGAAGCTCTTCACCTCTCCTTCAATTCTAAATGATAGCTATGTTGAGTAGAGTAATCTTGGTTGTAGACCCTTACTTTTCATCACTTTGAATGTTTCCTGCCACTCCTTTTTGGCTGGCAATTTTTCTGTTGAGAAATCAGCTGACAGTCTTATGGGAGCTCCCTTTTAGGAAACTAAATGCTTTTCTCTTGCTGCTTTTAAGATTCTGTCTTTGTTTTTAACCTTTGGTATTTTAGTTATGATGTGTCTTGGTGTGGGCCTCTTTGGGCTCGCTCATCTTGTCTGGGACTCTCTGCAGTTCCTGGACTTGTATGTCTATCTTCTTCACCTGGTTAGGAATGTTTTCTTTATTTCTTCAAATAGATTTTCAATCTCTTGTTCTCTTTCTTCTCCTTCTGGTACACCTATGATGCGAATGTTGTTAATGCTTGATGTTGCTCCAAGGATCTCTTAAACTATTCTTTTTTTTTCTTCTTTTTTCTGTTCCAATTGGCTGTTTTCTGCTACCTTGTCTTTCAAATTACTGATTTTATCCTCTGCTTTATTTAATCTGCTGTTGATTCCCTCTAGTGTATTCATTTTAGTTATTGTATTCTTCATTTCTGATTAGTGCTTTTTTTATGATTTCTATGTCCTTTTTTAATGCTTACTATCTTTTTGTTGAGATTCTCATTAAGTTTCTTAAATATCTGGTAGATTGCTTGCCCACATTTTGTTTAGTCCTTTTTCTGGAGTTTTCTCCTTTTCTTTGATTTGAGACATTTCTTTGTTTCTTCATATTGGCAATCTCTCTATGTTTGTTTTTATTAGGTAGATTTACTAGTCTCCCTATCTTGGCAGGGTGGCTTTCTGTAGTTGGTGTCTTGTTGGGCCAGTGGCACAGTCTCCCTGATCACCTCAACTAGGTACTCCAGGAGTGTCTCTTGTGTGGATTCTGTATGTCCTTGATTGTTGTGTGCATGTCATTTGGTGGGATTGACCCTCCAGTTGACTGTAAGGATTGGCCATGACCACATATGAGCTGCTTTGTGGGGTCTGACTCCACAGATCATGATTTACCTCAGTGGGCTTGTGTGCCTGCTGAGACTACCCTTTGGGTTTGTTGCTTCTGGAGATAATCAAGTTCTGTTCTGTTGTGATCTGAATCAGGCCACCAGGTGTGTTGGTTCTGGGGCCCCGTGTTAGTGTCTCTGGTTCAGGCCAAAGTCAGCTGCCACCTGTAACTGCCCTGGACTGGCTACCTTGTAGAAACTATAAAGCAATCCATGGTTGGTAGCTGCCTGTATGGGGTCTGGAGACATGTGGGAGAGGCCATGCTGTGACCTGAGGCTGGTCACAGTACTGGGCCTGGGTCCATTTAGCCAAAGGCACAGGGGACCCCAAGGGCTGCCAAGGCCTGTAGACTGCTCTTAAGTCTCAGCCACTGAAAGAACTTCAGGCAGTATGTGAGTTGAGTGAGGTGGGGTTTCAGGGAATAACCAGGGTGGGGCAAGTGTTGTTAACCTGCTTAATGCAGATTCACATATGGCACTAGTGCCAAACCTAGGGCCACTTAGTAAGAGGTACATGGCACATTGAGGCCAGTCTCCACCTGCCTGAGTCTTGTGGACCTTTGAGAGTTTTTAAGAAAGACTGCAGCATGGGCCAAGACCCATTGCCCATCACTGAAAAGAGCCTGTGTTGGTGCACAGACTTGCTAAGCCTGGCTGCTTGCCACTAGGAGAACTTCTGAAGGTGTGGAAGTTGGGTGGGGCTGGGTCTCAAGGAGTCATCAGGGTGGGACAAGAGGTGTTTACCAGGTTAATGCAGATTTATATTTGGCCATGTGGGAGGAGGGTTCAATATAGGAAAGATGGCACCTACCTGCCAGTTGTGTGGGAGAAGAGCTCAACACAGTGATAATGGTGCTGTCGTTTCAGCCCTCATTCTGAAGCCATACAATTCAGTCTCTCCTTGTATGTCCTTAGTCTCCCCGCCCCATTGCTGTCCCTTCACCAGAGCCCAGAGCAAGTGCCTGTGAGTGTGTCTGTATGCAGTCCCTTTAAGAAAATGCCTGGGTTTCCAGCAGCCTTTGGTCTCACCCAGATGAAGGGAATCTCTGTTGATTTTCACAGTGAGGTGTTGTGAGGGCTCCTCTTTCTGGCACTAGTGCTTTGGGCTGGGGACTCCATTGTGGGGCTGGGATCCCTTGCTCTTCATGGGGAACCTCTGCAGCTGAGATATTCCTCCTGATGCTCACCATCCCTCCTAACAGCCTCAACATGGCTTCTTTATATCCTTAGTATAAGACTTCTGTGCAGCTAGTCTTCAGACATTTCTCCAGGTTAATTGTTCTATGATTTAGTTGTAATTTTGATGTGGTCATGAGAGGAGATGAGAACAAAATTTATCTACTCAGCCACGTTGACTTGAACTCAACTAATGTTAGTTTGAGACTCCTGTGTTTTACTGGAAGGATTTGTTTCCCAAAGTTGATTTGTAGTGAGGGTGTGCTGAAGGTTTTGGTCTGTTAGTTTTGTGGGGAACAAAGGCAGTCTCACTTTGAAAGAATTGTATGGACACAGACCCAGTTCTCTGAGAGATGACAATCTGGTCAAGCAGAGGGAGCAGGGCATGGCCAAAATATCCAAGAATGTGTACTATATAGAGAGCCAAGTTAAACATTTCTGTAAGTTAGTTCCTAGCTCATGCAGTCAGGATTTTGCTCACAAGCAATCAACCTGTCTATTTTTTTTTTTTTAATCACAGCCCATGCTTACAAGCAACAAAGCTATTAGGCAATGCTCATCACTGTCCCTTACTGATGGATAAGAAAACTGAAACTCAGAGAAATTGCTCAGTCTTCCACTTTTTCCTGCTCTCTGAGCCAAGCTTCTCTCTCTTGGCTTCCTCTACCTCCTTTTTTCTTACCTTCCTCTGGCCTCCTTCTCGACTTCAATTTGGTCCCATGAGTCTGGTTCCCTGTTTCATCTCTGTTCTACATAGCTCTCAGCCCCTCATCCTTCTTCCTCACCTCTGTGATGTTCCTCAGTTCTGGGATGGTCCTATAGACCATGATTTTCTCATGCTCTCGAACTTCTGAGTTCCGCTTACAGAAAGAAAAAAAAAAAGAACAACTAGAGATGCATTGTTCTCATGTTAGTTTTTTGCTCTGATACCCATTGCTTATCTCCATACTGTTTGCCAATCAATTTGCTCATCTTCGTTCTATTCCTTATAGCAGCTATTCACTTCCTTCTTCTCTGATAAGATCCAGACCCTCTCAGATGTGAATTCTATCAACAACCTTCCCTGCCTCGACATTTTCCTACCCATCTCCTTTTGGCTCAAAGTGAGATATGTCTTTCTTTTCTCCACAGCAAACCCTCCACTTGAGGTCTTAACCTCAGCTACTCCAACTCCCTGTTCCACCCATTGTCTTCCACCTAAGTCTAATATGTATGTATGCATGCATGTATAATATATATGTACATGTGTATGTATGTAAGCCTGACATACATATATACAGATATATGTTATTTAAAAAAAAAACTTTCTCTCCATCTGCCACCCCATATCTTTCCTATGGCCACTATCAACCTTCTGAAGAAGATAGCTTCCATTGGTTGTCCCTCCAAATTTACCACAACATAACTTTGTAAACTGGAGTCATTACTGACCTCCAAATCACCAAAACCCAAGACCTCTCCATTCACACACATCCTCCTCAGCATCTCTGTATCATTTGACCCTGTTAAACATTCCTTCTTACTCAAAACTCTTTCAAACACTAGTGTCAACACCACCACTCTCTCTTGGTTCTCCTAAGAACTAGATTACAGATCTTTCTCAGACCCCTTTGCTGGCCTTTCCTTCATTCATCCCTTGATTACAAGTGTTCTCAAAGACTTAGTTCTCTTTCCTTTCTTCTTGTATCTCTATAGCATTTTATCAGGATTTTATTCATTTCTGTGGCTTCAAATATCATATCTAGGCTGATGTCTCTCAAATCAATAATTTTGTCCCTCATTTATCTTCTGCTTGCTAAATCCCAATGTATAGTTCCCTCTGGACAGTTTCACTTCTAATCTAGCCTCTTTAAAACTAAGCTTACCTTTTATTCACTAAACCTGTTCCTCAAACCTGTTAAAAGATTCAGCAATATCTCTGACCTCTCTCTTCTTCACCTCTCAAATAATCAAGATCAGTAAATGCTGTGAATTCAACTACCGAACCACTCCTCTTATTAATCTCCTCTCTTTTCCCATATCCTCATAATTTTATTATCTTATTTTCTGAACAATTTTAATAGCCTTTTAAATGATCTCCCCATGACCTTCTGTTTTCACAGAACCATCAACTTATTCAGTAAATATTGAATATTTTTTTTATATTACTAGATGTAAAACCCATTACTGGTTCTCTATAGTCCAGCATAGTACCTGGCATATAGGCAGCACTTAATGAATATTTGTCAATGAATAGGCAAAATATGTCACTTCCTCACCTTCAAAAACCTGACCACACTGTTATCAGAATTATTTTTTTCAGAACTTAGATTCGGTAATGTTAACTCCTTTCTCAAAAACCTATTACTCTCTATGGACCCTTCTACCAAATGACAAAGCCTAAACTTCCTTAGTCTGTCCCTAGCCTACATATCCAGCCTTATCTTCTAACATCTCTCCATATCTGAAACATAAAATGTTGTTCCGTCTGCCTGCAATTTTCTTCCTCTTTCTTGGGCTAATGAAATTCAATCAACCATTCACTAACATCTTCTTTTTCAGATATACTTCACATACTATACAATTGAGCATTTTAAAGTATGCAATTCAGTGGTTCAGATGGTTGTGCAATGAACATCATCATTATCTTATTCCAGAACATTTTAATCACTCCAAAATAAAGTGCTTTACCTACCAAGCAGTCACTTCTATTCTCCATTTCCCCAAACCCTAGAAATAACTAATCTGCTTTCTGCCTCTATGGATTTTCTTATTCTGGGTATTTTGTATAAATTGAACCATATAATATGTGTTGACATTTTGCGTTTGGTTTCTTTTATTCTGCATAATATATTTTTTTAAGTTTATCTTGCTGTAGCACGTAGCAGTACTTTATTTTTTATTGCCACATAATATTCCATTGCATGGATATAACACATGCTATTATCCATTCACCAGTCAATGGGTATTTGGGTGGTTTCTACTTTGAGGCTATTATGAACAATGCTGCTACGAGCAATCATGTAAAAGTTTTCATGCATATGTATTTTTTTTTTCAATTTCCCTAGGTATATGACTAAGAGTGGACTTGCTGGGTCATATAGTCACTCTATGTTTAACTTTTTAAGTAACAGCCAAACTCTTTCTCAAAGTGGCAGTGCTATTTTATATCTCCACCAGTGTACGAGTGTTGCAATTTATACATATTCTCACCAATTTGTTATTTTCTATTTTATTTTTTAAATTATAGCACACTTAGATAAGGTGAAGTAGTGTCTTATTGTGGCTATGATTTGCATGTCTCTAATGACTAACAAAGTATCTTTCCATGTGCTTATTGGCCATTTGTGTGTCTTTTTTGGAGAACTGTTTATTCAAATACTTTACCCACTTTTAAATTTATTTGCTTTTTTATTGTTGAGTTGTAAGAGTTTTTTTTATATATTCTAAACACTAGACCCTTTAGGTATACTATTTTCAAATATTTCCTCCCATTCTACAGGTTTCCTTTCACTTTTTGGAGAGTATTTTTTGATGCATGAAAGTTTTTCATTTTGATGAAGTCCAATTTATCTCTATTTTCTTCTGATACTTGTGTTTTTGGTGTCATATATAAGAATCCGTTACCAAACTCAAGGTTATGAAGATTTACTGCTATGTTTTCTTTTAAGAGTTTCATAGTTTTAGCTTTTATGTTTAGTTCTTTAATCCATTTTGAGTTAATTTTTGTATATGGCATGAGATAGAGGTCCACTTTCATTCTTTTGCCCCAGCATCATTTGTTGAAGAAACTATGCTTTTCCATTGGATAATCTTGAAAGTCTGGTCAGATATCAATGACTGAAGGTACAGTTATGTGCCACATAATGATGTTTCAGTCAATGGCGGGTCAAATGCATATATGATGGTGGTCTCATAAGATTATATTGAAACTAAAAAGTCCCTATAGCCTAGTGACATCATAGCAGAGCACATTACCTACATTTGTAGTGATGCTGCTGTAAACAAATCTACCAGTCTGCCAGTTGTATAAAAGTATAACACATATAATTATATAAAGTATAGAATACTTGATGATAATAAAAGACTGTGTTACTGGTTTATGTGTTTACTATACTTTTTATTAACTATTTATTAACTATTAACTATAATTATTAACTATTTATTAACTATTAACTATAATTATTATTATAATTATAATAATAATAATAAATGACTATGTTACTGGTTTGTGTATATGCTATACTATACTTTTTATCATTATTTTAGAGTGTACTCTTGCTACTTATGAAAAAAGTAGTTTGCTGGAAAATAATATTATGTAGTGCTGGTAGGAGCCTCAAACATTTTGTGTTTACTGCATCTCTTGATTGCATTGTGTTCTCTTGTGCTTGATTTAATCTTGTGTTATTTAATTCATCATGAACCCTCACATACAAAATCCACTGCTAATATTGCCAATAATAGTAAGAAGACACTTTGAGTGATTGGCCTGAAAACAAAATTAAAATTCATTAAGGACTCCTTAGGTGGAAAATCTGTGGTGATTGTTGCTCACCGGTCAGGCATCTCCCATTCCACCATAGCTATGATCTTGAAAAACAAGAACAATGTGATGGAAGATATTAAAGGATCTGCTTCACTGAATGCAATGAGACTAACAAAATTTTGAGAAGGGCCCATGCCAAACATGGAGAAACTTCTAATGACCTGGATTGAGGACCGAACACAGAAGCATATCCCTCTCAGCACCATGATGATCACAGTGAAAGCAAAAAAAATTGTTTACAATGTTGAAAGAAAATGCTGGACCCAACTGTGATGTTGAATTTACTGCTAACTCTGATTTGTTTAAACTATTCAAGAATCCTTATTCATTACCTAATATGAAAGTGAGTGGTGATCCTACAGGTACTGAGATGAATGAAGACAGCTGAAGAATTTTTGGAAACTCTAGATAAGCTGATTGTGGAGGAAATTACTTACCTGAGCAAATATTAAATGTGGATGAATCTTCTATTCTAGTAAATTGGTATGAGAGTGTAAATTATTTTCTGTTTCTGATCTTACAGGAAAAGCATTCAATCTTTCACCATTAAGTATGATGTTAGTTGTAGGTTTATTATAGATGCTTTTTTTACAGTTCAAGAAAGTTCCCTCTATTCCTACTTTGTTGAGTGTTTTCATAATAAAAGTGTTGCATTTTGTTAAGTGTATTTTCTGTGTCCATTGAGATTATCATTTTTTTGTCCTTTATTCTACTAATAACATGTATTACATTAACTCATCTTTATATTTTGGACAAATCTTGAATCCCTAGGATAAACCACACTTGGTCGTGGTGCATAATCCTTTTAATATGCTACTGGATTTGGTATGCTAGTATTTTGTTAAGGAATTTTGCATCTATATTTATAAGAGATATTGGTTCTTAGTATTTTTTTTCTTTTGATGTCTTTATCTGATTTTGTACCAGGATAATCCTGGTTTAATACACTGAATTGGGAAGCGTTACCTCACCTAATTTTTAAAAGAATTAGTGAAGAATTGACATTATTTTTTTTTTTCTTTAAACCTTTGGTAGAATTCATCAGTGAAGCCACCTGGGCCTAGCCTTTACGTTATGGGAAGTTGTTCAATTAACAATCAATCTTTTTTGGTAAAGGTCTGCCTATTCAGGTTCTCTATTTTTTTTCTTCAGTCAGTTTCAGTAGTTTTTGAATTTCTAGAAATTTGTCTTTTACATCTTAACTAATTTGTTGTCTTACAGTTGTTCATAGTATCTCCTTATAGTTCTCTTTATTTCTACAAAGTTAATAGAATGTCCCCTCTTTTATTAAAGATTTTTGAGTTGGAGTCTTGTTTCCTTTTTCTAGGTTGATCTAGCTAAAGGCTTATCAATCGTTTTTTTATTAAATTTATTGGTGTGACATTGGTTAATAAAATTATATAGGATCCAATGTACAATTCAATAATACCTCATTCGTATTAACATTTTAATTATATTTATTGAGGTGTCATTGTTTAACAAAATTATATGTTTCAAATATACATTCAATAATACATCATCTGTATATTGCATTGTGTGTTCACCACCCAAAGTCAAATCTCCTTCCATCACCATATATTTGAAACCCTTTACCCTTATCTACCTTCCCACTTCCCTATTTCCCTCTGGTAACCACTAAACTGTTGTCTGCATCTATTCTTAATTTTTTGAGAAACTTCCACACTGTTTTCCATGATGACTGTACCAATTTACCTCAACACGTTAAAGGCTTATCAATTATGTTGATCTCTTCAATTTTTTTTTGTAAATTTCAGTTTAGAGTTGACATTCAATATTATTTTATATTAGTTTCGGGTGTATAACATAGTAATTAGACATTATATAATTCACAAAGTGATCCCCCTGATTAGTCCATTAACCATCTGACATTATAAATAGGTATTACAATATTATTGACTATATTTCCTAGGCTATATTTCATATGTTGATCTTTTGCAATAACCAAATTTTACTTTTGTTGATTTTTCCTATAGATTTCTATGTTCAATTTATTTATGTTAAATCTTTATTCTCTTCATTCTGTTTGTGCTCTGTTAATTTGTTCTTTAATTTTTAGTTTTCTTTTTAGGGTGGAAGATTAGTTTATCGATTTGAGATCTCTCTTTTTTTCTATTATTTATTTGTTTATTTATTTATTTAGGTGACGTTGGTCAATAAAATCCAGTAAGTTTCAGGGGTATAATTTAACAGTAAGGCATATATATATATTGCATTGTGTGTTCTCCTCCCATAGTTAGATTTCTTTCTGTCACCACATATTTCTTTTAAAAACTCCGATGGGATTTTGATGGGGATTGCATTAAATCTGTATGATGCTTTAGGTAATAAGGTCATTTGAACTATGTTGATTCTTCCAATTCAAGAACATGGAATATCTTTTCATTTATTTGTATCTTCTTTGATTTCTTTTAATAGGGTCATATAGTTCCACTTCTTTTTCTGACATTTCATTATTAGAGTATACAAACACTATGGATTTTTGAATACTGATAGATATTCAGAAATTTTACTGTATTTGCTTATTGTTTCTAGTAATGTTCTTGTGCAGTTGTTAGAGTATTTTTATGTAGAGAATCATGTCATCTGCAAATAGTGATAGTTTGACTTCTTCATTTCCTATTTGGATGCTTTTTATATCTTTCTCTTGCCTGATTGCACTGGCTAGGAACTCCAATGTTATATTGAAATACAGTGGGGATAGTGGACAGCCTTGTCTTGTCCCTGATCTTAGAGGGAAGGTTTTTAGGTTTTCATCATTAAGTATAATGTTGGCTGAGGGTTTGTCACATATGGCCTTTATTATGTTAAGGTATTTTCCTTCTATACTGATTTTGTTAAGTGTTTTGATCATAAATGGATGCCGTATCTTGTCGAAGGCTATTTCTACATCTATTGATATGATCGTATAATTCTTATTTTTTAATTTGTTTATGTGATGTATTACATTAATCAATTTGTGTATGTTGAACCCTCCCTGTACGTCTGGGATGAAGCCCACTTGATGGTGGTATATAACCTTTGTAATATGTTACTGTATTCGCTTTGCTAGTATCTTATTTAGGATTTTTGCATCTGTGTTCATGAAGTTAATTGGTCTGTAATTTTCTTTTTTTGTGTTATTTTTACAAGGTTTTGGTATCAGGGTAATATTGGCTTCATAAAATGAGTTGAGAGTATTGCCTCCTCTTTATTTTTTTGGAAGATTTTGAGGAGAATAGATGTTAATTCTTTTTTGAATATTTGGTAGAAATCACTGGTGAAGCCATCTGGTCCTGGACTTTGACATTTTTTGTAGGTTTTTGATGAGTGTTTCAATTTCCATACTGCTAATTGGTCTTTTTAGATTTTCCAGTTCTTGATTCAGTCTAGGAAGGTTGCATTTTTCTAAGTACTGGTCCATTTCTTCTGGATTATTAAATTTATTATTATATACTTTTTCATAGTATTCTTGTATGATCATTTGTATTCCTGCAGTGTCTATCATAATATTTCTTTTTTTCACCTCCGATTTTGTTTATTTGTGCCCTTTCTCTTTTTTTAGTGAGTCTAGCCCAGGCTCGTCAATTTTATTAACCTTCTCAAAGAACCAGCTCTTTGTTGCATTTATTTTTTCTATTGTTTTGTTTTCAATTTCATTTGTATCTGCTCTAATTTTGATTATGTCTTTCCTTCTGCTGACTTTAGGCTTCATTTGTTCTTCCTTTTCTAGGTTTTTTTTTTTTAAGATGAAGCATTAGGTTGTTTATTTGGGCTCATTCTTCTTTTTTGAAATTGCCTAAAATGATATGAACCTTTTTCTTATTACCACATTTACCATTTCCCAAAATTTTTGAGATGTTATACTATCATTATCATTCGTTTCTATGTATCTCTTGTTCTCTCTTTTTATTTCTTCCCTGACCTAGTTATTCTTCAGTTGCATGTTGCTTAATCTCCATGTATTTGTGTTTCTTCCTGCTTTCTTTATGTAGTTGATCTCCAGCTTCAAAGCATTATAATCAGAGAATATGATTGGTATGATTTTGAATCTCTTATAGTTGTTGAGGCTGTCTCTGTGTCCCTGTATGTGGTCAATCCTTGAGAATGTTCCATGTGCACTAGAGAAGAATCTATAGGCAGCTGTTTGGGGATGGAAGGCTCTGTACATGTGAATTATGTCCAGTTGGTCTAATGTGTCACTTAAGGATGTTATTTCCTTATTGATTTTCTGTTCGGATGATCTGTCCATATCCGAGAGAGGGTTTTTAGTTATCCTACTATGATACTGTTTGGGTCTCTCTCCCAATAGTTCTTTTAGTAATTGCTTTATATATTTGGGGCCCCGTAATTGGGAGCATAGATATTAATAATTGTTATGTCTTCTTGGTGCAATATTCCCTTTGTCATTATGAAGTGTCGCTCAGTATCTTTCTTTACCATTTTTTTTTTTTTATTTTGAAGTCTATTTCATCTCATATTAGTACCGCTACTCCTACTTTTCTGAATGCTATTTGCCTGGAATAGTGAAAGGGAATTTTCCACCCTTTCACTTTGAGTCGATATTTGTCTTTGGAATTGAGATGTGTATCCTGGAGGCAGCATAAAGCTGGGTTTTGTTTTTTGTTTTCTGATCCAATCTGCAACTCTCTGTTTTTTTATTGGTGAGTTCAGGCCATTTACACTTAGGGTGATTATTGAAATATGAGGTTTTTCTATAATCATTTTATGTTTTGCTTTCTGGTACCTCAGTGTTTCCATTGCTTTCTTGTCCTTGTGTGTCTGGTTTTTTTGTTGTTGTTGTTGTCGTTTGTTTGTTTGTTTGTTGTGTTTTTTGTTTGTTTGTTTGTTTTTGGTTGGATTTTGAGGGTTTCCCTCTGGCCCTTCTTGTTTTATATTATATACATCAGTTATGACTCTTTGGCATTTGGTTATCAGTATGAATATGCAGATCATCGTTATACATATATAGTAGTCCTTTTTGTTTTGTGTGTGCCTTATTCCCATTTCCTTTTCCTAATTTGGATTTTTGACTCCTCCCCTTTTTAGTCACTGTTGTCTCAATTTTCCCTATATATGCTGAATGTTTACTACTATCTTGCTATACCAAATCTCTTCTTATTGTTTAAGCTTATAATGCCCTGTTCTTAGTAAGGGTTGTACTCCTCTGCTTCTATCTGTCTACTAGTCATCTTACTCATAGTTATGTAGGTTTTTTTTGTCATTTTCTTTTAGTTGAACTGATCCCTTTCAGTATCTCCTATAATGTGGGACTTGTAGTAGAGAATTCCCTCAATTTTTGTATGTCTGGAATGGTTTTTATTTCTCCCACATATCTAAAGGAAAGCTTAGCTGGATACATTATTCTTGGCTGGTAGTTCTTTTCATTTAATAGTTTGAATATTTGATTGCACTCATTTCTGGCTTGTAAGGTTTGTGCTGAGGAGTCCGATGATCATCTAATGGGTTTTCCTTTAGAAGTTACCATGTTCTTTTCCCTTGCTGCCCTGAGAATTCTTTCTTTATCATTGATTTTTGATAATTTTAATACAATGTGTCTTAGAGAAGGCCTTTTTGGGTTGAGATAATTGGGTGTTCTGTTGACCTCTTGAATTCCGAGCTCCAATTCATTCCTTAGATTTGGGAAATTCTCATCAACTATTTGTCTAAAAATGCTTTCTAATCCCTGCTCCTTTTCCTTCCCTTCAAGAATGCCTGTTATTCCTGTTTTCTCTCCTGATGATATCAGCTAGTTTTTGTATTTCTCTTTCATTATCATTCTTTCTTAGGTTTCTCTCTTCTTCCTTCTGATTTATTGCTAGATTTCTGTCTTCGATATCACCAATTCTTTCCTCCATTTGGTCGACTCTCTTTCTCAAGCTTGCTGTTTCAGTTTTCATCTCTCGAGATGTGTTCTTCAGCTCCAGAAATTCTATTTTGTTCTTTTTGAGTGTTTCAATTTCCTTGCTAAGGATCCCATTCTGTTCTGTTCATCTAGTTTTTTTTTTTTTTTAGTTCCTGAAATTGTTGATATGAATTGTTTTATATCTCATTGAGTTTTTTCAGAAGTACCACCCTGAATTCTCTGTCATTTATGTTGCATATTTCTATGTCTTTAAATGTATTTTCTGGAGATTTTTCTGTTTCCTTCTGATCTGCCTTGTCACCTTAGTTGTTCATGGTGTTTAATGGACTATTTTTCTGCCTGGACATTTATGGCAGTGTATTCCGCTTTTATTTCCAGAAAGAAGATTTATTATATAAAGGTATCTTTAGCCTGCTGCAAAAAAAGGCACTTTTCTTTTGTTTTCCAGTAGGTGGTGACTAAGTATCTTGGATCCCTGCTCTATATAAAGTCTTAAGAATGCCTTTTTTTTCTTATATATATTCAATCACGCTCACTTCCCGCAGTCTCAGTCTCTGTCAGTGTTAACGACATTTTTGGTAGCATTTGCTCAGATTCCCCTGGGGTTCCGTGGTGCTCAGTCTTGGAGGATATGGGGGGAGGTGCCCTCTGGTTTGGGGCATGTGGACTGTCATTCTGCCTGGCCTTTTGCAACCGCAGCTGGTAATAATCAACTGTTATTTCTTTGCCATCTCTGCTTCTCTGTCATCCCCACTTCTCTGCTTTCTGCCCTAATCCCTGTGCACTGCCTCTGGCCTGTGGAGCTCACAGCTCTTTCAGGGTGGTGGTTCTGTGTACCTGCTGCACCTTCTCCCCTCCCCCTCCTCCTGCTTGGAGCTCCAACTGTGAGAGGCAGCTTCTTTGTTTCTCCCAGTCTACCACCCCACTCCCAGGGTTCTGATCTGTGTTAGCTCTTATGTGCAGATCCCACGGTCAGATGTACTGATGTGCAGTTTGGGTGTTTTTTGTTGAGTTTTAGATGTTCAGCTTATTGTTGTTTCACAGGGAGATATATGGGGATGTCTCTCGCTCTGCCATGTTTTTGAAGTCACTCTTTCTTATTTTTTGATGTATTATTTACAGGTATAATTTTCTCCTGAGAACTGCTTTTTCTTAATCCAATAAGTTTTGTTATGTAATGTTTTCATTTTTATTCACCTCAATTTTTTCTTTCCTTTTTTTAAATTTTATATTATGTGTATTTTTATTAAATTTATTGGGATAACTTTGGTTAATAACATTATATAAGTTTAAAGTATACAATTCTACGATACATCTCTATTTTGTATTGTGTACTCACCAACCAAAGTCTAGCCTCCTTCTGTCACCAAGCATTTGACCCCATTTACTCTCTTCATCCTCCCCTTATTACTCCACTTCCCCTCTGTTAACCACCCTACTCTCTTCTGTGTCTATAAGTTCTTTTGTTTGTTCATTTGTTGCTTTCTGTTTTACATATGAGTGAAATCACACAGTTTTCGACTTATTTTGCTTAACATAATACTCTCAAGATCCAACTATGTTATTACAAATGGTGGTATTTCATCCTTTCTTACATCTGAATAGTATTCTACTGTACACCTGTATCATATCTTCTATCCAATAGTCTCTCAAAGGACATTAGGTTGTTTCCATGTCTTAGCTACCATAAGTAAAGTTGCAATGAACATAATGGTACAAATATCTTTATAAATAAATGTTTTCCAATTTTTCAGGTAGATACTCAGAAGAATGATTGCTGTGTTTTATAGAAATTCTATTCTTAATTTTTTTGAGGAAATTCCACACTGTTTCCTATAGTGGCTGTATCAATTTACATGCCCACCAGCAGAGTATGAGAGTCCTTTTTCTCCACGTCGTCTTCAACACTTGTTATTTCTTGTTTTATTGATAGTAGCAACTCTAACAGGCATGAGATACAATCTCATTGCGATTTTGATTTACATTTTCCTTAATGCTAGGAAAGCTGAGCATCTATTTATATGTCTATTAGCCATTTGTATATCTTCTTGGGAAAAATGTCTGTTCGGCTCCTCTGCCCATTGTTTAACTGAATTGTTTTTTCTGTTGTTATTTTGAGTTGTATGTGTTCTTTATATATTTGGGGTATTAGCCCTTCATCAGATTGTTTGTATTGTTTGCAAATATCTTCTCCCATTAATTTGGTTGCCTTTTTGTTTTATTGATGATTTCTTTTGCTGTGCAGAAGCTGTTTGGTTTGATGTAGTCCCATTTATTTACTTTTGCTTTTACTTTCCTTTTCTTTGGAGTCAAATTTATAATATCCTCTCTAAGATCACGGTACATAAGTTTAGTACCTATTTTTTTTTCCTATGCATTTAATGTTTCAGGTCTTATATTTACATAACGTGGTGGGTCACACATATTTAAAATTTTGATCTTTGACCTGGGTGAGACTACGTTCTGAATGACAGATGCACTGAAATATACATAGAATATAAAAAGGCAGAAATGTGTTTTACTCTTCTTCATACTTCATAGAGGCTACAAACACACTCTTCTAAGAGGTAAATGAACAATTAATTACAGCAAGGTGGCAATGCAGCCATAGGAATATATACATTGTGAGTGAGAAGAAGGTGATACCTGTCCAGTTTGGCCTAGAAGTTGCCAGTGGTGGCAGACCACACAGCATCTGATTAGCCCAATGTGTAGCAGCTTGAGGTAAATGCATATGAAACAGAAAAGTATTTGGAGACCACCCATTGCAAACATTTAGACCCACATTGCTTGATTTGAAGACGTAAATAAGGTCCAGGGTTTGATTCCAAGTGAAAATTAAAATATATTGTTACTACTTTTTTTTTTCCACTTTAATCAGTTTATTCTAGACTGAATAACAGACTCATCAATGTCATGGTTTGGCTCTCTTCTGCCCTGAATGTGCTAACTAATTGGCCATTTTCATCAGAGCATACATATTGATTATGGTGTGGGTTTTGTTTTTGCATTTGAAAAAAATTTACACCCAGAAAGGGAACTGAAAGAAATGTTAGCTTTTCCTTAGAATCAGATAGAGTTTTGTTTATCGTTTTTTTTTTTTTTTTGAAAGCTTGTTAAACAGGACTCATTTGCTCTGTGCTTTCTAAGTGTTTTATGAGAGATAACAGAGAGAGTAAGCCTCAGACCTGGATTCCGTTCAGGAGTAGGTTTCTAGGAGGCTGTGGCAACCATACAGAGAAGTTCCTCCAGGCTTGCTGCTCACCAGTATCATGACACACAGAGCTAGAACAGAACTGACTCCCCAGTAATTTTATTGACTTGAGAAAGTGGATAATGAGGCAGATCTGTTCACTTATCACCATATAACTGGGCTGAAACAATCAGATGTAACTAATAGCTCACATAAATCGGCTTTGTGAAGACCAAGGATCTAGCAGAGACTCAACTCATTTTAGACAGGAAAACTTTTTTTTTTTTTTTAAGTATTTGACACATCAGTGTTTAACAGGTTGATATGTAGTGGTCTTTCTTTTGTTTCCCAGTAGGTAGTGCTGAAGTACAAGTGTTTATTTTCTCTTACCTGTGCTGCTAGGGCTTCTGGGATCTCTGTGGGGCAGTGTTGCCTCAGCTGTGGAAAATGCCCCATATTCCTCAAGGAGGTGGTGTCCTCTTTATTACCCCGTTGCCTAGGTCTTAGGGCACTACTCCTGTGGATTGGAAGTGATGGGCTATGGGTCTCCTAGGTGTTCCAGGGGATGTCTTCCTGTGACCAGAAACTACAGGCAGAGCTGCTCCATCAGAGTTGACCCAACTGCCTCTACCAGGCTGCTCTGGGATGAGTAGTGTTGAGCGGGTGGAGGGGACGTGGGTTCATGTGTCTGCAGCTCTGTTCTCTCCAGTGGGTTTAGCTGCAATGAGTACAGCCCCCCTTTCCAGGCCCAAGGCTGGAAAGTTTTTTCAGTCCTTTCATAATCTGCCAAGCAAGAATTTTACTGCTGGATGGACCATGGAGGGATAAGATGGGCATGTGTTTGTGTCCATGGAATCCTTTTGCTGGTGCTGGCAGGCTGTGGAATGCCGGAACCTTTTGTATTGCTTCTCTGCTTCTGAACCTAGGCCCAGCCTCAACATGTTCCAGCCATCCAGGTCAATTGCTGTCTCTGCCTCTCTAGTTTGCTCTTCACTGCTATCACACCCATTGGGGCTGCAACAAATGCCAGACTGTGAATGGCTTCCATCTCTGACCTTTTGTGCCCCCTCCATCCTGTCTCTGACATTCGCCCAGACACACCCACCTTCAGTTGTCTGAACATGCAGATCTCTCAGACATTTTTATGTGTGGAACAGAGAATCCTTTGTTAAATTATAGCTGTCCATCTTATTATCACTTCAAGGGGAGAAATCTGGATATTCTTTTATGCCACCATGCTGGTTATGTCATAGTCAAAGTATTTTCTCATTTCACAATGATTTTTTATTTAACACATTGATTGGAGTGTGTTGTTTAATTTCCACATATTTGTGAATTTCCTTAATTTCCCTCTCTCGTTTATTTCTAATTTCATTTTATTGCGGTTGGAGAACATACTTTGCATTTTTCAATTTTTTTCATATTTACCGAGGCTCATTTTATTGTCTAACAGAGTCTATTCTGGATAATGTTCTATATGCCCTTGAGAAGGTTGTTTTCTGCTGTTGTGGAGAGTGTTCCATATATGTCTGTTAGTTTTATTTGATTAACAGTGTTGTTCAAGTCTTCAGTTTCCTTGATGATCTTTTGTCTAGCTGTTCTATCCAAAATTAAAAGTGGAGTATTGAAGCTTCAAACTACTACTGTTGAACTGTCTATTTCTCCCCAAAATTCTGTCAGCTTTTGCGTTATATATTTTGAGGGCCTGTTGTTAGGAGCATATATTTTTATAATTGTGGTGTTTCCTTGATGGATTGATGCTTTTATAATTATAAAATGTTTTACTTGGTTTTTAGTTACAATTTTTTCCCATAAGTCTGTGTTTTTGAATATTAGTATAGCTACTCTTGCTTTATTTTGGTTACAGTTTGCATGGCATATGTTACTTCATCCATTTATTGTCAAATCATTTATGTTTTTAAAACCTTAATATACATAAAATGTAGTAGGATTGTTTATTCTGTTACTCTCTGCTTTTAAATTTAAAATTTTAATCTTTCTACATTTAGTATAATTGCTGATAAGGTAAGGTTTATGTCTGATAATTTGCTATTTTTTATATCTTGTCTTCATTATTCCTCTACTGTTTCATTACTGCTGTTTTGCTGTTAGATATTTTCTAGTGTTTTATGTAATTTCTTTGTTATATCTTGTACTATATATTTTTATTTATTTTGATGGTTGCCTTAAAAAATATCATTAATTATTTTTTTGCCATATTTAGTCAATTGTTTTATTTTATTTGGATAAAGAGCTCATTTACATTTAGCTTTCAATGAGAACAATTAATAACAGTGTGTCTGCCTGTCCCAAGGAAACTTTACAAAGAAGCAGACATTTACTTTCCTATTCCTTCTGAGGACATGCCTTGAGAATTAAACACAGAAAAACTTAAATTTTAGTCTTTAATATAACTCCAACTCTTTAATAGTAAACAAAGATGCAAGTACTAAACATCCAAACATGTTATCTATTAGTAGTTCTGAACAGTCACAGTGGTCACTGTTGGAGCTGAGGTCACTCATATTTTAAGGAAATACAATCTATCCTTTTTCAGTGGAATTCATACTCTGGCAGTTGGAAGGAAGAAGCAAGGCTCATTTTGTGCAAAGTCTATTTACTTGACCAAAAGCAGCTTTATTCTCTCTCTTTTACTTGACATTGAAAAAAAAAAACTGTTTATTTTCTTTTTATGTCAGAAGTGCTATAAGAACTGAGGGAGCTTTTCCTTACTAAAATAAAAGTAACTATACAGGTCATATATTTCTGGGTCAACTTTGCTGATTAAATTCCTTCAGAATTAATAATGCATAGAAATTAATTGTTAACAGAAGTTAGCACAATTGCATACAAAAACTACAATTTAGAATTCACAATACAGGACTCTGTGGTATAAAGCGACTATGAGCAATTTCCTAGGCCACAGAGCTTCCTTGGAGAACAGATTCATTGTTGGCCACAGAGCTTCCCTGGAGAACAGATTCATTGTTCACATAAACTGTAGTCACCATAGGCTTCTCTGATAGAATATTCTGAATGCAGAGTACTTTTGATGAAAGAGGATTGTTTGGGTCGTAAGTGAAGAGCTTCTGGCCATTAGGATGATAACCAACCAATGTTACCCCAATAAACTAGCAAGATGGCTCCCAAAGAAGAATCGATAGATAAATTATCTATCAGTATACCCAAATTGAGTAACTTCAATTGAATTAAATTCATATTAGGATGTTTTTCCAAAACATGAATTTCATGAGCCAATATATCAGAAAATAGATGTACTTTTTATCAGGTGAAATATTGATCTCATTTGCTGAATCAAATCTTTCTGCTACTATTTTAACTTTATTTGGACTTTAGTAAACATCATTTGTCCAGTGTAAATTCAAGAATGTTTTCAAATATTTTGAGAAAGAATCAGAAAAATAGAGGTTATTGGTGACATAAAAATGTGCAAATCAACAGCTATGAGATAATTCACGCTTGGAAGGAGCTCATATTTGATTGTTTTTAGAGGCAAAAAAGAATTTTCGTCTTCAAATTTAAAAATTTTCCCTGTGTCATTGCTGTCTATGAAAGTGCTGTTACCATATGGATTAAACAATGCCAAATTAAACCCACAGCTGATTTTTAATTCCAATGCTCTCAGATTTTCATCTTTTAGATCCATCATTAGTATTGCTCTAGGCTTATCTGATGCAAAACTGTGGAGTCCTGGAAATTTTAGACCTTTTCTCATTAGTCTGACAACTATTTCATTAGTGCTGTGACTCTCTTCTAAAGAATTTCCAATTTTTTCACATCCCTCCTGAGTCTCAGAGCCTGAAAATAATGGATGCTGAGAGGAAGTGGAATAATTACAGGCTGACTTTACAGTCAGATACTTCTTTCTAAAAAACAAAACAAAACAAAACAAAACAAAACAAAAAAACGAACCCACGAAAATGCCAAGGACCCTTACCTTGGCTCAAGCCAGAGGAAAAAAAAGGTGGTCAGAACTTCTTCACTGGCCCACTTACACAGTATTCCAATTACAGTGGATATTGGTGAAGGCCAACATCACCCAAGCCAATCAACTTTAAAGTCTTTCTAATGTATTCCTGGAAAGGTTATTATTTTTCAGCTCATAAGAATTAAGGCACAAATGAAGGCTATAAATAAACTCAGGTAATGACATTCCAATTATGATAGGCTATTTATGGGGGAAAAAAATTGTCTTTGAGAAAATTTGTATATTGTTTAAAATAAATAATAACAAAAATATTAGCTCAAAATTGAATATCTAACGGAAAAGGTAGATGCTATGTTTAAAATAGTATAATATACTATCAAATATTAACAATAATGCCCAAAATATCCTTTTCAATAACAAACATTTAAAACGCAGATTGCATTGGAATATTTTTTTATATTCAGTATTATTTTATATTAGTTTTAGATGTGCATCATAGTGGTTAGATATTTATATAATTTATGAAATTATCCTCTTGATTAGTCTAGTACCTCCTTGGCACTTGCATAGTTATTACAATATTATTGACTGTATTCTCTATGCTGTACTTTACATCCCTATGACTATTTTGTAACTACCAATTTGTACTTCTTAATCCCTTCACCTTTTTCACCCACCCTCCCAACACTCCCTTCCATCTGGCAATTATGTTTGTTCCCCGTATCTATGAGTCTCTTTTCATTTTGTTTGCTTATTTTGTTTCTTAGATTCCACATATAAGTGAAATCATGTTATTTGTCTTTGTCCATCTGATTTATTTCACTCAGCATAATACCTTCTAGGTATTTTTTATGGCTGAGTAATATTCCATTTTATATATGTATCACACTTCTTTATCCAATTGTCTGTTGATGGGCACTTAGATCGCTTCCATATCTTGGCTATTGTAAACAGTGCTGCAGTGAACATAGGGGTACATATATATTTTTGAATCAGGCTTTTCTTTTTTCTTTTTCTTTTTTTTTTCTTTTTTCCATTTTTTTTTTTTGGATAAATAACCAGAAGTAAAATTGCTTGGTCATAAGGTAGTTCTAGTTTTAATTTATTAAGGAACTCCCAAACTGTTTTCCCTAGTGGTTGTATTAATTTGCAATCCCAATAATAGTGCACAAGGGTTTCCATTTCTCCATACCCTTGCCAACACTTTTTTGTAAATTTCTTGATGACAGCCATTCTGACAGGTGTGAGGTGATGTCTTATTATGGTTTTAATTTGCATTTATCTGATCAGTGAGATTGAGCCTCTTTTCATATGTTTATTAGTTATCCGTATGTCGTCTTTGGAGAAATGCCTATTCAGATCTTCTGTCCATTTTAATAATATTAATTCTTCCTATCCTTGAGCACGATATATGTTTACGTTTATTTGTATATTCAACTTCTTTTCTCAATGTCTTATAATTTTCTGAGTACAAATCTTTTACTTCCTTGGCTACATTTATTCCTAGGTATTTTATTGTTTTTAATGCAATTGTAAATGCGATTTTTTTTCTTAATTTCTCTTTCTGATAGTTCATTATTGGTGCATAAAAATGAAACTGATTTCTAAACATTTATTTTGTATCCTGCTACTTTACTGAATTCATTTATCAGTTCTAACAGTATTTTGGTAGAATCTTTAGGGTTCTTTGTATATAGTGCTATGTCACCTGAAAATAATGACAGTTTTATGACTTCCTTTCCAATTTGGATGCCTTATTTTTTTTTCTTTTTCTTATCTGATTATTGTGGTTAGGACTTCCACTGTGTTGGATAAAAGTGGTGAAAGAGAAAATCCTTGTGTTGTTCTTTATTTTAAGAAAAATACTCTTAGCTTTTCCTCATTGAGTATGATGTTAGTTGTGAGTTTGTCATATATGGCCTTTATCATAATTCTTAATATACTACAATCTAGTTCAGATCCATACCAACTTAATTTCAATAGTATATAAAAATTTGTTTATATATATATAATTTTATTCCCTCTCCTTTATGCTGTTATTGTAACAAATCACATCTTTATTCATTATAATCACATCAACATAGATGTATAATTATTGCTTTATGTAGTTGTCTTTTCAAATAGTTAGGGAAAAAAGTTACATATATATATAAATATATATATTTATATATATTCTCTTTACATTTACTTATGTTGTCATCCTTACTGGTGCTTTATTTCTTCATATTGATTTAAGTAACTATTTAGTGTTCTTTCATTTCAGCCTGAAGAATTCCTTTTAAAATTTCTCATATGATAGATCTAGTGGCAACAAACATTCCCAGTTATTGTTTATTTTGGAGTGCTTTATTTATTTTTTTTCTTTTTTAAGTACAGTTTTTTCTAAATATAAAATTCTTGATTGATAGTTGTTTTTCAGTACATCGAATATGTCATCCCACTGTCTTATAGCCTCTACTGTTTCCAATTAGAAATCTGACCTTAATCTTATTGAGAATTCCTTTATAAATGACTTGCTTTTCTCTTGCTGCTTTCAATATTCTTTATTTGGCTTTGGCTTTTGATTATATGGCTAGATGTGGATTGTTTCTTTCTACTTAGAGTTTATCGAACTTCTTTATTTACAGATTAAATGTTTTTTCATAAAATTGAGGGTTTTTTGACATCTTTTCTTTAAATATTTGTCTGTCCTTTCATATCCTCTATTTCTAGGACTCCCATAATCTGTATGTTGGTATACTTAACAATGTCCCAGAGGTCTCTGAGGTGCTTCTCATTTTTCTTCATTCATTTTTCCTTTCTGTTCCTTGAAGTGGCTAATTTCAATTGTCATATCTTTAAGTTATTAATTCTTTATTCTGCCTGTTTAAATTTGTTCGAGTACATTTTTCTCCCCTCTAGTGATTTTTCCCCTTTCAGTTATTATGCTTTTCAACTCCAGTATTTATAAATGGTTCCTATTTTATAATTTTTGCATTTTTATTGACAGTATCTATTTGGTTTGAATTATTTTCATTCTTTTAGTTCTTTAGACATGGTTTTCTTTAGATTTTTAAACATATTGAAAACAATTGTTTCAAAACATTTTTTTTCTAGTAAATCCAATTGTGTTTCCTCAGGGACAGTTTCTATTTATCATTTTTTGTTTGTTTGTTTTTATACCAGTTTATAGGCTTTACTTTCTAGTTTTTTTGCATATCTCATATTTTAGTCGTAAACTTAATTTTTAAAATAATTTAATGTAGCAGATCTGGAAATATGATTCTCCGTCTCTCTCACCAGAATCTGTTTTTGGCACTGCTTGTTGTACTAGTTGCTGTTAGTTTGTTTAGTGACTTTTCTGAACTAATTTTGTATGACCTTCTATATTCTTTGTTATGGATGGCCACTAATGCCTCTACTAGGTTAGCTTAATAGTCAGTGAATAGTTGAATAGAGATTTCCTTAAATACCTAGAACCAATAAATTTCCTAGTCTATACTAAAGGGTTTTGTTGCCTGTTAAAACATGTCTTCAACACTCACTTAGGAAGTTTATAACTGTCCCATAGCCTTCATTTTCTGCTTGTTCAGAGCTTCAAGGCTAGCCAGATGTAAGAACTTTTGGCCTTCTCATGCCTTTCCTGAGTATGCACACAGCTCTATACATGTCTGTGGCTTTCTAGAGTTCTAGGAATGTGTCAGAGCTTTTCAAAGTCCCTATAGAAATCTCATTTCTCAGATTTTCCTTTTAATTTTTTGGCTAGTCTCTTGTTTCTGTCAACTGTTATTCATTGCCTCAAGCAGCTGTGCAACAAATCATGTTCCTTCTCTCGGGAGAGTTTTAACATCGAGTAACCATTAAAGACAAGCTTTTTGAGTAGGATCTTTCAGGGAACTGCCGCACAAGTCAAATAATGACCATTGTTTAGAAATTAAATTTGTTCTGCTTACTTCAGCACCTGAAATTGGATTTATTTTCAAGGCTATTACTGGCCTGGTGAGAGTTTATGGGGCTAGGCTAAGTTAAAATGCCACAAAACTTATAGTTCCTAACAAGAATGGGATGTTTTTCTTCCATATATGCTCATTGGGTTGATGCAAATTTTGGCTAATTTCCCAAATTCTTAGAAATTTATTACAGAAATATTACCAATTATTTTACTGCTCTTGTAATAAGGTAAATATTCATAGGTCATTACTCTACCATTTCCACTGACATCATCCACAGCCACCTTCTTTGTGATATTTCCTAAGTTTCTCTCAAGATAATAAATAGATAAAAATTAGTTAGAAGTTATTAAAAACATAATGTTTTCCTATCCAAATTGAAAAATCTTCTGTACTTTAGCTACACATTCCTTGGAGGTCTATGAACCTTGAGTTAATAATCTTGCCTTAGAATGATTCGAGAGATGAACAGGCAACACACAACTTTCCACCAGTACGAGGGAAGTGTTGAGACAGGTCCAAGTATGGACCCTACTGGTATTTACTTAGTTCTCAATTTTCCTAGGGCATTTAACTGTTCTCTCAAAAGTGTCAAAAACCTTGACTGAGCTTTCTTTTTCTTGCAGACTCCTCAAAGTCACTTGAAACCAAGACTGAGGCACTTACAACCATGCAATTCCACTTGGAAGGTAAGTTTCACTAGGGCTATTTTGGAGAAGGAGAAGTCTCAAGTGGTGTCATGGAAGCCAAGGGAGAAAGCCCAATGCCATTAGATGGGTAATCAGAGGTCAGTGGGCTCCTCATAGAGAACATGGAAATAAAGTGATGGAAATAAAATACCTTCCATGGAAATATTCACACTCTCTCTTTGTGAAAACTTCTAAGGCAAAAGGAAAGAGAGACTTAGAATACCCCCATGGGAAAAGAGAAAACTGTGATTTCTATTTTGCTCCTAGTCTGACTTTCTGTGAGACTTTACATATGTTGCCTCCCCTCTATAGGCCTTATTCTCACCCCCATCAGTAAGAAACTAAGATATTTCACCTCATAGTACTAGTGAGCAATGGCATGACCAGGAATTTGGGGAAGCTTAGTACAGATGCCCAGAGAAGGATCCCAAACTTTGCAGTCATTCTCCACATCACAGTTCCTGGCTGGAAGAGGGGCCTCTGATCCTAATATCCTGTTGTCATAGCAACATCCACAGTGAATTCATCCTGGAGCTGGACCACTGAAGTAAATGGTTATCTTAGGGAGACCAATGCTGCACCAAGTAAGAACAATGTTACAACTTCTTCCTTTTTGGCTCTAAACTTTGCTACTGAAACTTTCCACTATATGCACTGTTCTGTGGCATTTGACTGCAACTACTATCTGCTATGTTCCAAACAATGGATAAAGGCCTTGAAGATAAGTGGGATGGGTGAAATGGAGAGGGAGAGACAGATTCAGGGATAAGCAAATCAGAATCGGGTTAAGGAGGAGTGGCAGATGTGTTTTTAGCTGGTTCTCTATTTTCATAGTAATATACTTCACAAACATTCTAAGCAAGAATGAGAATGGGACCATGACCTCAGCCAGCTCTGATAGCAATATAGGCATTGGGCCAGATAAGAGTAATGGCAAAGCCTCATTACTCAAACTCTACCAGGGTTCACCAAGCAGCTTGCAACTGACTTTGGATTCTTCCAAAAGTTTCAAGTCATGGTCTCAGAGATCCAAACCCAAAAAAGAAGCTCTTTTGTGTTTCACCTGAAGCTGATATTCAGCTGGTATGCACTAGTGTGACTTCATTGATTGTTAAAATAATAAAATACTCTTACACTAGTTGATAATTAGATGCTTCCCTTAACCACTGAGCTCCCCATTATCACTTAGACTGCTCTCCAGACCACTACACAGTCCTTTAACAAAAAATTTGATGCCTAGTATCAACAGAGGACCTCTAAGACACAAGGTCTGTAGTAGGCATCTGTTTTTGATAGGTTGATGCCAAATAATTTGATGACTACCACTCCTGATCTCATCCTCTGGCTTTGTGTCATTGACAGTGGATTTAACATTCTTGTACTTCTCTCCTGCTTGCTGAGTTTCTTGGATGTCTCTGTACATAGCCCAACTCTGTGTTTTATTTGTTTGTTTGTGTATGTGTGTGCGTGTGTGTGTGTGTGCGCGCGTGCGTGTGTGTGTGCGCGCACATGCCACATATGCATTGCCACCTTTGGCTTGAAGGTGTTCATGACTCCATGTTTATCTCAGGGCAATATCCAATAGGATAAGGGTGATTAGAAGATACCTCTTGAGGAGCTGGTTTGGGAAGATGAGGAGATAACCCTGGGAGAAATGGAAATTCTCAGATGTTGAATCTGTGCCCTACATCCTCTATCAAGTTTTTCACTACTTGACTCCCCCGAAGGGGAATCTTCCCTTGATTTGTATCAGTTTATAGCTTGGGTTCTCTCAACTCCAATTAGAGCTCTGATTACCACAAATACCAGATTTCTAAGACAGAATATTTTGGGATCTGGTAAAAGCAAAGTCAGTTGCAGCAATAAATCCTAAGGACACTGGAATTCCTTTCTCTATCCTTCTTTATCTCTGATCTTGCCCCCTAGATTTAGAATATTGTAACTATAGTACATTAGACATTATTCAATTTTTCATTGAAATTATGGAAAAATTAAGGCCTAGTCAAGAATTTGACTAAGGTCACTGTATTTATTGTTCTATGACTGCTATACAAATTACTTCAAATGTAATGCCTGAAAATAACACAAACGTATTATTCTACAGTTATGTAGATCAGAATTCTGACACACTGAGATAAAATGAAGTGTCATCAGGGCTGTGTTCTTCTGGAGATTTTGGGGGAGAATTTGTTTCTTTGTCCTTCTCAGCTTCTAAAGCCTACTCACATTCTTTGGCTCTTGGCCCTTTTGCACCATTTTTAAAAACAGCAACATTGCATCTTTAAATCTCTCTCAGACTCTAACCTCCTCTTCTGTTCTCTTTCACTTTAAAAGGACCCTTATTACATTGAGCCCACCCAGGTAATTCAATATAATCTCTCATCTCAGTGTCAGCTAATTAGTAACCTTAAATCTATCTGCAACATTAATTCTTTCTTACAATGTAAACTAGCATACAGATTCTGGGGATTTGGATGTGAACATCTTTGGAGGACCATTATTCTGCCTACCACAGCAATATAGCCAGTAAATAACAGATCCAAGACTGGAAGCCCAGACTAGTGGTTTTCTTTATCTTGTAGATATAATTGGAATAAGTAACCCAGGAGATGAAAAGCATGGAATAATAGTTCAAATGCTCAGGACAATCAGACATCAACCTGTAGGTTTGGAAGAAATTTTTTATACATAGAGTCTCCAGCCTCTCTCAAGTCTTTGTCATGGGTCTGAGGTTTTGTTTGTCTCTCTGGATAGTTAAGAAGTTTAGGAGGAATTGGAAAATGGAAAAGAAAGAAGTGTGCACCGGTATAAGCTGATAATTTGAATCTCTGTTTCTCGACTAATTTTCAATCAGATACCACTTGGTCTTGTTTCGCCTTCTAGGAAAGGGCCTGCCTATCTTTGTCATCATTCTCATCATCTCTCTGTGCTGTATGGTGGTCTTCACTATGGCTTATATCATGCTCTGCCGGAAGACATCTCAACAGGGTGAGTGATAAGTATGACTGGGTGGCTCTTGCTTATTCATTTATTTTGGAAGTGTAGTTGAGCATAAACTCTACATCAGACACTGTGTTAGGCACTTCAAAGATTTCCCAGCCTAGTTTTGAAGTGAGGGTAGCATTGCATGAAGACAGATATGCAAGTGAAGAATGTTAATACAACTGGTGTAAGTTAATTTACAAATCTTTGGTACCCACCCTAATACAGCCATCTCTGTAATGGGTTGTATAATAAAAATTCAAGAGAAGGAGAAGTCACAACCCTTGGCCTCATGTTGCTTACAATTTATTTAGGAGATTCAATGTTGAATTATGGAGTTTATTAATAATGATACATAGCAATAAAAACTATAGACTCAAAGCCTGGAGAAAGCAATCTATGCTAAAGAGATCCAGAGTGGTGGAGAGACAGTTAGGGCTAGAGTAATTAGCAAAGACTTTCAGAAGAAGGTGGGGCTAAAACCAGGCCTTGGAGGATGAAAACAATTTGGAAAAGGGCAGTAATCCAGGAAGGAGGAACTGTATGCATAAAGGTGTAAAGGCTTAAAAAATAACTGGGCTCATCAATAAAGAAAATTCATGTAGCTGAGCAATGATGAAACACAGCTGAAAGGGAAAGTTAATTCCTGATACAGTAGGTCTTGAATGACAGACTAAGGAATTTAGACTTTTTTCTCTAGGACTTGCAAAGGCATTAAAAGACACCAAAGTTTTTAAAGCAGAAGAGTAAGATGATTAAGGTGCAGTTGGTAGGGCCATTTACCAACTGTGAGCCAACAGAGAAGGAAAAAGATAATTGAGATGATTCTTAAGTAAAATTTAGCTACACCTCAATGCCTGCTGTAGTAGCCATTTTACCTAGCATTAGTGTGTTTATTCCACTGCACCAGCTCTTATTTCCAAATATCTTGGATCCTACATGGGGCCTTATAACCAAAGAAGAGAAGGGAGCCTTGAGTATCTCCTTTATATGGGTCTCAAGTATCAGCTCTGGGTTTGGCCAGTTAGCATGGCTATGAATCATAAGGCTAAACTTGGAAGTGGAGATATTTCAAGTGGCTACAAATTCTAAGAATACTAAAAGTAAAATAGTCATTATAGTCTCAATGAGACGTTGTATAAATTGGAACCATATTAGATTTTTTCCCTCTCAAAAACCTTCCAGGCTCCTCATGACTCAGAGGATAGAGGTCAAAATGTAGCATTCCATTAAGGCCCTCTGTGACACAGTTCTAGTTTATCTTCTCTACCTCCACCACTCCCTCATACCTAATTTCATTTTCAGTCACTGAAGTCAAACAAGCAAATAGGTTATACATCTTATACCTTTATGCTTTTCCCTTCCTAGATTCCTTTTCCAGAATTCCTGTTTTCTACCTCTCTATAAGGGAGGCAGTTTTGGGGGCAATGATTCAATTCAACATGTATTTACTACTATGTGCCAGGAGCTAGGTATATAAAAATGAAAATAACACAACCCCTGAAGTATGGAAGCTACTAGGCCAATGGAGGAGGTAGGATTTGGAAATACAAGAATATCACAAAGGAGAAGGTCTGCAGCAGCATGACATTTTTGCTTTGTTGTAGCGCAACACATGCATTCCCAATTGCATGTCTGAAAGATTATAAGCCCCTTTATAGGGTAGAGGACAGTACCAAGAAACATTGATCTTCGTACCAGGCCATAAAGCCTTTAAGCTTGCATGGAATGCAGATACTTCTCCACAGGAGAAGGCAATGATGACCTATTCTGGGACTTTTTCTCAGATATAGGGTGGAGATGAATGCATTTGGGAATGGTTTAGGCCACAGTCCCTGACATCAGACTAATTTAGCCCCTTATACCTGGGCTCCAGCCTGGCTGCCAAGTTTCACACGAGGACTCCCAGGGGATCTTTGGCAAGATTCCTGGTTAGGGAATGGATTTAGTTCCAGTGTTCCTCGTCCCACCACATTAAGCAACTGTTCCAGCCCAATGTCCTGAGTCAGAGTATGCCTAAGAGGACAGTTACCAAGTATGCTTCCTCTTCCTTTTCCTGAGAAATCTATATCCTTATGTTTCAACTCACCCTTCCAATCCCCTCCAGTTGCTGGAAAACCGAACATAGAGATTTCCCTCTATGTCTCCCCTTCCCTCACTTTTTAACTGGTACCCAAGGTTCACTTTTGGCCCTTGTCCACTTCCATGAAGACTTCTGACCTGATTTCTCCTTCTTTTCTAGAGCACATCTATGAAGTGGCCAGGTAAGATAGCCTCCCATCATCTATCTTCTAACTCTTTCCCTTCCCTCAATTCTGTTGGTCACTGGCATGGAAGAAAGGAGGTTTGGCACAGACACAATTCTATGTCCAAAAGCCTTCAAGGTCAGGGCATAGCATTCTTCTTTCTCTGAAGCACCTCCTGAGTTCTGTCCTTGCCCACCAAACACACAAGATAATTCAAGTTTACCAACTCTCTGTTCCCAGAATCTCTGGGTGACAAGAGTCTGAGAGTCAGTTTCAAGGATTGGAGCAGAAGGATGGGAGAACTGGGTCCTGTCCTCAAGTCCCTTCTTATGAATGGTGGGCTCTTCAGCTACAGGGTGCATGCCAGGGAAGCCAGCAACTCTGGTGAAACTTTGAGGGCAGACATCTTCACAAGTGGCTGCTCCAGTGAAGAGTCAGATTCCCAGACTCCGGGCAACAGCTACTCTGATGAACCCTGCCTGGGACAGGAGTACCAGATCATCGCCCAGATAAATGGTGACTACTCTCACCTGCTGCACACAGTTCCTCCAGATTATGAACTTCTGACAACCAAGAGCAAGAGTGTGTGTTAAAACTTCCCTACTAGGCGAAGGTCTGTTGATATAATTGCCTTTTTAGCTCCTGCCTTCTGCACGCCACCCCCCCTTCCCTGTTACCTCTTTTCCTGTATAGCCCAACATGTCTTCTCTGCCAACAATGGAATCCATATGAGTGACTGGCTTTGCCTAAGAAGTTGCCACATGCACGCAAACAAGCTTGCTGCTAGCTTGGGCCCTGAGCCTTTGTAGTATCCCTGCCTGGACTTCTGCTGCTTCTCTATAATCACCAGAGAGAAGTGCCCATACCACTAACATTTGGTCATCATGCCTCCAGACACCACTTAAATTTTGGCCTCTTGTCACCAGAAGACCAGAATGAGGCTCAGCTCTGCCAGCTTAGGGAATCAGTTGTGTCCAGAATCATTTTTCTTTTCAAGGCCAAATAGTTTTTAATTGAGATTGTCATGTAACAGGCCAGGGGTTAGTTCTGCTCCTATGCTGTAAGTCTAGTGTTATAACATTTTGGTGCTCAATAAATATCTAATCATAATAGCAACGTTGGTTGTATTGGTCTTCTCTCAAGGACCTACCAAAAGTGAGACTAGATGAGATGGTTGGGACCCTGGGATAGCACCTTTACTTTTTTTGATCTTTCTGCTTCCCATCCATGCCACGCTTACCTCACTTCAGAGGTGGGCCCACCTGGAACACAATGAATATTTGGTAAAATTGTACTCAACTACCTTCTATTATTCCTTTCCCAATCATTTTGCCAGTTCTATGTGGATGGCTCTTCCCAGGTTAATTGGAAACCTTAAAAAAATGAAACCTTCTTCTGTCTCAGGAGACTGTGGATGCAGAGATAAAGGGCTCCCCTTCTTTCCAAAGTATGGATGTACCACCCTCAAGGATTTCTACCTCCTAGAATCATAAAATCTTTGGAATAGTTGTATTCTTTGTAGGTCATCCCTATCTCATGGTCCCTTCATACAATATGGGGTGGAGTTCAGAACAAGGAAGTCTTTCTCCTTAAGCAGTAATGGGGAATAGGAGTGTGAGCATCTGTGTGTATGTCTATCTGTCTGTGTGTGGGCACACATACATACATCTTTAAATCAGTCTCCCCTATGAAAGCCTGTTTTAGGCCAGGTAAACACTACTTCTTCCCCCTCATGTAATTCATGTTAAATCAAATTCTTCATTCTTTGTAAAAGCTGACATGTTGCCACTTTTGTTTCCAATGCAACCCCAAGGTCAGTTCAGGTTTCATCAGGAGTTGCTCCTTTTTTGGATAATTACAGAAGTCAAAATAGTACACAAAAGTAAAAAATGAAGAGTCCTCCACTTTACCATGACCACCTTACCAAGTCCATGGTTAAAACCTCAGCATTTTCCTCATCCCCAGTTGCCGGCTTTGCATAGCTTATGAAAGGAGCAACTTTTTCTTTCCTATCATGTTTACAATCCTCTGAAACAGGGCCCCCACCCAGTGGAAACCTCAGCTTCCTTCATAAAACAGCTGTGTCAAGATCACATAGCCATTTAAAACAACCATTATCTATTCCTACTACCCTTAGAGAAAAGAATTACTGAGGCTAAGAAGAGAGTTCTAGTTGCATGTCCATGCATAAAAGGAGTCCCAAATCCAGAGATCAGTATCTCCATAGAAGCTATGGACTCCCAGGGATATCATAGGGTTTCTTGTCTTGGAGAGATTAGAAATTATTGATTTTAACTCTCTCACATTAAGGATGAGGAAATGAAGCCCAGAGAAAAAACAGTGACTTGCCTAAAGTCAAATACTTCAAGCCAGTTGTAGAACAGAGACCAGATGTTGAGTTTGTGAACTCATAGAAGAATATATTAGGAAACTTCTAGAGATCATTTGTGCCTCAAAACTGATAAATTTTTTATACAACACAAGCCAGTAAGAGAGTCATAGGTTTAGGACTATCTCAAAGCTACAGGATAGGCTAAACAAAAATGGGATGATAACATACGACCTGTTTCAGGCAGGTGGTTGGTCAGGGGAAAGTAGGGGAGTAAGAGGAGATCTCAAGAAGAGAGGGAAGGGGAGTTTGGAGAAACATGGCGGAGGAAGAGATTTCCCCCAGATCTCACCCCTTGAAGCAACAATAAATTGAACATCTAAAACTCAACAACAACAACAAAAATAACACACACACACACACACACAAACTACACACCAGCACGTCTGAGTGTGGAATCTGTGCATAAGAACTACCACAGCTCAGAACCACGGGTGTTGGGCAGTAGACTGGGAGAAATAAAGAAGCTGCCTCTTGTAGCCACCAGGGCTCCCTGTAGGAGAAGGGAGAGGGGAGAATGTATGGTGAGTTCCCTGAATAGCCCTATCTGGGACTGCTGTGAGCACCACACGGCGGGTGGAAAAGCCTAGTTATCAGGGCAGAAAGCAGACAGGAGGGGAAGGCAGAGAAGTGGGACAGCAGAGAAACAACAGTTGATTTTTACCCACCCAGTTGCAAAATTGAGACTGAGCCACAGTCCCCAAACCCCAACACAGAGGGCCCCTCCCCACATATCCTATGAGACCAAACACTGTGAAGCCCCAGGGTAATCTGAGCAAACACTAAGGAAACTGTCAATAACACTGACAGAGACTGAAACTGAGGCTAGCGAGTGTGATTAATTATCGACAAGAAAATAAAAAGGCATTATTAAGGCTTTATATAAAGCAGGGATCCAAGAGGCTTAGACGCCACTTACTAGAAAACAAAAGAAAGTGCCTTCTTTGCAACAGGCTAAAAAGAGACCTTTATATAATAAATTTTCTTTCTGGAAAAACAGCAGAATACACTTCCATTAATGCCCAGGTGGAGAAATAGTCTATTAAACACCATGAACAACAAAGGTGACAAAGACATCTCAGAAAGAAAGAGAAAAATCTCCAGAAAATAAGCTTACAGACATAGAAATATGCGACTTAAATGACAAAATTCAAGATTCTACTTCTGAAAAAACTCAGTGAGTTCTGAAACAAGTCATATCAACAATTTCAGGAACTGAAAAACAAACAAAAAAAACCCCAAACAAACAAACAAACAAAAAAAAAAACAATGAGATGAACAGAACAAGGAGACTAAAACCCTCTGGAGAAAAAAAAAAAAAACACAGTGCAAGAGTTGAAAAATGAAATAGCAAGCTTGGGAAATAGAATTGACCAAATGGAGAAAAGAATCAGTGATGTCTAAGACAGAAACTTAGCAATAAATCAGAAGGAAGAAGAGAGAAAGCTAACAATGAAAAATAATGAAAGAGAAATAAAAGAAATAGCTGATACCATCAATAGAGGAAACATAAGAATAATGGGCATTATCAAAGGCGAAGAAAAGGAGCAAGGACTAGAAAGCATTTTCAGACAAATAATTGATGAGAATTTCCCAAATCTAAGGAATGAACTGGAGCTTGGAATTCAAGAAGGCAACATAACACCCAATTATGTCAACCCTAAAATGCCTTCACCAAGACATGTCGTATTAAAATTATCAAAAATCAACAACAAAGATAGAATTCTCAGTACAGCCAAGGAGAAGAAAATGGCAATTTATGAAGGAAACCCATTAGATTATCCTTGGACTTCTCAGCACAGACCTTATAAACCAGAAAGGAGTGGAATCACATATTAAAAATATTAAGTGAAAGGAACTACCAGACTAGAATAATGTATCCAACTATGCTCTCTTTTAGATATGAAGGAGAAATAAAGACCTTTCCAAACATACAAAAATTGAGGGAATTATCCACTATGATGCCTGTACTACAGAAAATACTGAAGGGGTCAGCTAACCTAAAACAAAATGGCAAAAAATGAAACAAAACAAAACATAATTAAGAGTAAGGTGACTATCAGGCAAATAGAAGCAGAAGAGTGCAACCCTTACTAAAAACAGGGCATTATAAGCTTAAATGATAAGAAGAGAATTGCTATAGAAAGATAGTAATGAACATTCAGCATACATAAGGACAAATTGAGACAACAATAACTGAAAAGGAGAGGATTCAAAGATCCAAATTCGCAAAGGGGAATGGAGATAAGGCACACGCAGAAGAAAATGGATGACTGTATATATATAACTATCCTTTACACATTCATAATTGTAACAACACAACAAAGATTCAGAACTGAAGAATATAACATAAAACAAGAAGAATCAGAGGGAAAATTCACATAAGCAAACCAAAATAAAACAAACACACAAGGACAAGGAAGCAATGGAAACACCAAGCTACCAGAAATCAAAAGTTAAAATGGCTCTAAGAAGACCTCATATTTCAATAATCACACTAAATGTAAATGGACGTAACTTATCAATAAAAAGGTACAGAGTTGCAGATTGGATCAAAATAGAAAACCCAACCATATGCTGCCTCCAGGAGACACATTTCAGCCCCAAAGACAAATATAGACTCAAAGTTAAAGGATGGAAAATGATATTTCAAGCAAATGGCATTCAGAGAAAAGAGGGAGTAGTGGTACTAATATCGGACGAAATAGACTTCAAAATAAAAAAAGGTAAAGAAAGATACTGAGGGACACTTCATAATGATAAAAGGAATCATGCACCAAGAAGACATAACACTTATTAATATCTATGCTCCCAATCAGGGAGCCCAAAAATATGTAAAGCAATTACTAACAGAACTAATAAGAGAAATAGACCAAAACACTATCGTACTAGGGAACCTAAATACCCCATTGTTGCATATGGACAGGTCATCTAAACAGAAAATCAATAAGGAAATAACATCTTTAAATGATACATTAGACCAATTGAACATAATCGACATTTACAGAGCCTTCCATCCCAAAACTGCTGCTTTATACATTCTCAAAGTACACATAGAACATTCTCAAAGATCGACCACACACTGGGACATAGAGATAGCCTCAACAAATATAAGAGTTGAAATCATACCAACCATATTCTCTGATCATAATGCTTTGAAACTAGAGATCAACTGCAAAAAGAAAGCAGGAAGAACCACAAATACGTGGAGATTAAACAACATGCTACTGAAGAATAAATGAGTCAGGGAAGAAATAAAAAGAGAGATCAAGTGATACATAGAGATAAATGATAATGATAGTACAACATATCAAAATTTATGGGACATGGCAAAAACGATCATAAGAGGAAAATTCATATCATTACAGGCCTAGCTCCAAAAACAAAACTGAGCCCAAATAAACAACCTAACATCTCATCTTTAAAAAGTAGAATAAGAATAACAAATGAAGACTAAAATCAGCAGATGGAAAGAAATAATTAAAATTAGAGCAGAAATAAATGAAATTGAAAACAAAAGAAATAGAAAAAATAAATACAACAAAGAGCTGGTTCTTTGAGAATGTTAATAAAATTGACAAAATCCTGGCTAGCTTCCTTAAAGAAAAAAAAAGAAAGGTCACAACTAAACAAAATCAGGAACGAAAGAGGGGAAATTATTCCTTTTACAATTGCAACAAAAGAATAAAATACTTAGGATCTATATAATGAAAACTATAAGACCTTATTAAAAGAAGTAGAAGAAGATACAAAGACATGGAAATATATTCCACGTTCCTTGTTTGGAAGAATCAACACAGTTAAAATGACCATATTATCTAAAGCATTATACAGATTTAATGCAATCCCCATCGAAATCTCATCGGCATTTTTTAAAGAAATAGAACAAAACATCATCAGATTTGTATGGAAGCACAAAAGACCCCAAGTTGCCAAAGCCATCCTGAAAAAAAAGAATGAGGCTGAGTTATCACTTTACCCAATTTCAAATTATACTACAAAGTGATACTAATCAAAAAAGCATGGTATTGGCAGCAAAACAGACACACGGACCAGTGGAACAGAATCAAGAGTCCAGAAGTTAACCCACAATTATATGGGCAAATAATTTTCAACAAAAATGCCCAAAACATACAGTGGAGAAAGGAAAGCCTCTTCAATAAATAATGCTGGAAAAACTGGAACTCCACCTGCAAAAGAATGAAACTAGACTGTTGTCTGTCACCACACACCGATATTAAGTCAAAATGGATTAAGAACTTGAATATAAGACTTGAAACAATAAGATGCATAGAAGAAAACATAGGAACTAAACTCAAGGACCTTGGACTTAGAAGATTTTACGAATTTGATCTCAAAGGCAAGGGAAGTAAAAAATAAAATAAATCAATGGCACTACTAAAAAGCTTCTTTCAGCAAAAGAAATCATCAACAAGATAAAGAGACAACCATCTGAATGGGAAAATATATTTGCAAGCAATGCCTTCGATAATGGCCTAATACCCAAAATATACAAAGAACTCATACATCTCAATAACAACAACAAAAAAAGATCTAATCAAAAATGGGCGGGGGACCTGAACAGACACTTCTCTCTAGAGGACATACAAATGGCCAACAAATATATGAAAAGATACTCAACATCTCTAGCTATTAAGAAAATGCAAATCAAAACCACAATGAGATATCATCTCACACCTGTTAGAATAGCTGTAATCAATAGGACAAGTAATAAAAAATGTTGCAGAGGATGTGGAGAAAAAGTAACCCTCATACACTGTTGGTTGGACTGTAAATTGGTCCAGTCACTATGGACAACAGTATGGAGATTCCTGGAAAAACTAAGAATTGACCTACCATATGATCCTGCAGTCCCTCTGCTGGATATTTAGCCAAATACTTGAAAACCCATATCCAAAAAGATATTTGCACCCTGATGTTCATAGCAGCATTATTCACAGTGGCCAAGACATGAAGGCAACTGAAGTGTCCTACGATAGATGATATTGGCTAAAGAAGCTGTGGTACATATATACAATGGAATATTATTCAGCCAGAAGAAGAGATGAAATACTGCCATTTGCGATAACATGGATGGACCTCAAGATAATCATGCTAAACGAAATAACCCAGATAGAAAAAGTTGAAAATCACATGATATAACTTATATGTGCAATATAAACCTAAAAGCAACAAATGAACAGGATAAACAAACAGAGACTCATGGACATGGACAATAGACTTGTGGTTACCAGAAGGTAGGGGGTGAGGGGAAGGGGAAGGTAGTCAGGGTAAAGGATGACATAAAGAAATTTAACTATGGGAGGTGAACACACAGTGTAAATATATATATCCCTTACTGTTAATGTGTACAGATGAAACTTATTGGATTTTGTTAACTAATGTCATCATAAAACTTAATTAATTAATTAATTAATTTAAAGAATCATTTGCATAAATATTAAAAATATGAATATAGGGCAGGTATGAAGTTCCTCTAGGGCAGGTTTCCAAATTTTGTTCCATGGAACGAACTTTCGACCCAGATGTTGGCCCACAGGAAAAACTCCACAATGAGATAGGCATGGGAAATGCTTCATTCTATAACTCACTCTTGGAAATGTCCAACGTAACATTACAATATTAAAGGCTCCGGAAAATGCTGCAATAAAACACTTGTATAACTTTGTGTTACAAAGTAATTCTACAATGCATTTGCCCCCTTGACTCTACATTTTTTACCCTCCTCCTCCAGCTCTTGACCCTGTTTCTCAGAAAGAAAAACCTTCATGTTGGCTATTACCTTTTACACCCTATAGCATTGTCGTGACCACATTTTAACTTTTTTTTTTCTGGGTAGCTAATGGATTCATGAAAAGTCAATCAATCAGTAAGCATTTATTGAGTATTTTCTGTAACCAGAGTATTCTGCTAGGGGCTTGGATAGGGACGGAATGGAGAGACAGCAAGCAAGAAAAGACAGTCTTGTCCTCTAGAAGCACACAATCGAGTGTGGAGTTCAAAAATATTCTCTGGAAAAGTTTACTAACATTTCAGAAGGTCAATAGAAGATAAAAGGGTACATACAAGGGCCGGGGCAAGGAGTGCTTTGAGAATGAAGAAGGAAAAAGGGTATGTTAACTTTCAAAAGTTCCTCGAGACATTTGACTTTGGCTTGGCCGGGAAATATGGGAAAGAATTGGATAGGCAGAAAGAAATGGAGACGGTGTTCCCAGGAGGAAAAAAGGCTTGAGAAAAAGGAGAGAGATAACTAAGGTCAAAATGTGTTTAGAAGCTAAGATTGAGTGTTAGAAAAGTAAGTTCTTAGCCCTACCATGATGCTTGTGTGAGAATTCTGGTGTCCTTGTTGGGAGTCTCTGGAAGGGGAATGTGAAGGAAGAAAATAATAAATCAAGTAGCACTTTCATCCTTGGGCCTTGGCTACCTTTTCAAGGCTATGGTGCCCACCTCAGGCTTCCACAATCTGTGTAGACATTGCCCAGGGCTCTGGCTCCCAGAATTGTCTCAGATACAATGCTTCCATTTCCTCAGTCACCGAAAATAACTTGTGAGAGCTTGGTTGGTGTTTGGTGTGTGTTCTTTTATCCAACTGGTATTCTATTTGGTGTATCCCAATTTCCCTGGCCTGAAGCTGCTAGGCATGTGCCGCACTTGGGGTATTTGACAAACTGACACTCTACCACATGGAGTGTCCAACTCAGCTTGTCAAATACACGGAGCGTGGCACTGCAGGAGGCCAGGCCAGGGGCTTCTTTGGGAAGGTGAGATCTTCCTGGGAGATGTGGCCCTGGAGGAAAAGAGAGAGAAAAGAGTCACACCCTGAATCCCAGGGAAACTGCACAGGCTATAGGGACCAGAACAGGGAAGTAAGTAAAATAGGCATAAGGTTCCTAACAAAAAGAGGGATCCTGAGAGTAGGTAGAAAACACCCAGTTGAGACTGCAAATGAGACCCCACTGCTCATCTGGGGGTTCTTCAGGTCTGAGTCTTATAGCTATAGCATTTTTAAGGGTCTCAAGTTTTGTCAGGATCCTCTATGTACCATAGAGAGACCAATTTTGTTATCATCCCGACTCCCTGACCTCAGGAAAGGACCATGCCCCAGAGTCAGTATCCATGCCCCCACTTCCCAACCCTCCCAGTTTTCTTAGTGTTGGGATAAGAACTTAAGCTTTGAGGTTAAACATGGGCTCGAATCCTGTCTCTGCCATTAATAATCTAGGAAACCTTGGCTAAAGCATTTCATCTCTCTGAGCTCCAGTTTTCCACATCCACAAAACTGACATAAATATAGTACCTGCCTAATAAGTTATAGTGAGATAACATGAGATAATGTATGTAAAGCCCTCAGTTCAGTATTTGATACATAACAAACGCTAAAAAAAAAAAAAAAAAAAAAAGATGATTGTCCTGCCAGAAGGGAAGTAAAGGCCATGATGATTTAACAGGGTCAAATTAGATAAAATAGAAATTTCTGATAGCCTCAGCCTTACTTAACATGGTCTCCTTATATCATCAGGACTCAAGAGTGGCAGCTATAAAAGGACTAACAACTAGTCTGGTCCATTCGTATTGTAAATGAGGAAATGAGGAAATTCTCTTCCTCATATTGGGGAAGAGAATTGCTAAAGGTCATAAAAGTTGTGCACAGTTCAGGATTGTGCCCTATATCAATCCATTGCGCTGTCCGGCTTTCCTCATCAGTCCTTCTACCTCCTTGCTCTGTACATCTCTCTGGGAAAAAAAAAAAGATACACATCAACAAGGAAGGCAAAAGATTGGTAGTGGACTTAGCAGTGAAGCATTGGGGTCTTTTAACCCACAGCCATCAGGTAAACAAGGAAGCTGCCAGGAGCATGGTCAGGCCTAAAACCTCTAGGAGAATTCTCTTGGCAACACCCAGATCCTGTTGTTAAAAATTCCAAGTTCTCTGTGTCAAATTCACCTCCTTTCCAGCTGTGGCAATTGGTCTATGAGAAAGTACCTGGCCTATATTAAATACTGGTATGAAAAGTGGCAAGCAGTCCAAGATTATCAGAAATAGAAAACTGCTCCATGAGGCCATAAGGCCTTGTTCCAGCTAAAACAAGGCAGAGAATTTGTCATTCAGCAAAAAAATCAGAATGTTTTTATAATCTTAACTCTTTTAGCTGAATGTATGTTGGTAAGGAGGTGACATACCCCTCTAATTTGAGATCTGAGAATGACTTCAAATCTAAGGCTCTAAAATATCTTCCTCATTCTTTCATTTTCCTCTCTACTTACTCAATCTACCCCAGCAACCCAGAATTGTGGCTCTTTTAGCCAAAGCAACAATCATTGCAAACAGATATGGTAGAGTGGAAAGAATCATACAATTTAGGATTCGAATGCTGCTTTGGGCACCAATTAGTCAATCATGGCATTGGGGAAGTCTTTCTTTGGGCTTCAGTTTTCTTCTCTGGAAATGGGAACAAGAAGACTTACCTGGCAGACTTGTTAGAAAAGTGTTCGATGAGCTTTCCAGAGCCTCCCATCAAGGAGCCCACATGTACCTTAGCTCAGTCTCTGGAGCTGCGGGTGGAAGCAAGCCAGGAAGTTGATTCTTAGAGTTTAAATTCAGTATCGCAGGGAAGAGAGAACTGAACCGGCGCCTTTCCGCTATCATCACTCTCATTAGCTACCAGCTCCAGTGAGACCTGTATAAACTAGAGATGTCCACAGCCTCCTGAACACCCTTTCTGACTTTATCAAAAAGGAAGAGAGATTTGAGGGGGCTAAAGATTCCTTCTTAGTACACTAGAAGTTAAAGAGACTTATACACCATATTGCCTCGATATTAAGGGAAGGAATCAGTGGCTGAGCTGGAACTAGTTTTGTTTCTATTCTTGATGTTCTAGCCCATGCATCTCCAAGAGTGTGCATATAAAAAAAAATAAAAAGCAGGTTTGGTTGAGAAAAGCTGACCAGACCCATAGGAAGCAGAGGTGGGTATCCACCTGAGGTAATATTTAAGGACTCTGGAATCTCTTCTCTTGGCCTGTCATGCTATATAAAATATCATTACTTTTTCCCTGCTGTACCCTGGAAGGGCTAACATACCAAGCAGCAGGATGTGCCCTGCAACTGATTCAATTGGGCCTTCTCATACTAGGGGCAGTCTGAATTTTTTTTCAGGCATGGTTCGGCCCCCTGTTCAGTCCCACCCAGAGATATTTACTCAGCATAATTTTCATGCTCTTTCTTAACAGGGGCTGACAACCATCAAAACAAGATATGAAAACTAAAAGAGTCTCTAGATACTATTCATCTAGTCCTTCCCTTTTTCTTTGCAAGAGGCCAAAAAAGTGAATCATAGAATGGAGAAAGGATCTGCTCAAAGATACCCAGTGGATAAATGGGAAAACCAGGACTGTTATTCAAATTTCCTGACTCTTGTTTCCAGAGAACAGTCACCTCTATGTGACTATCTTCTAAACAGTGTGTTTGGGGAGGAAATATTATCTCCCCTTATCACTATTAGGAGCTCCAGGATAGAAGACCAATGAGAACTTTCTTCTCACCCACCCTTGACCAAGGACCCCTGAGGAGGATTCAAAGAGACTGACATGGGCAGGTCCAAACCACCTTTGGTAGCCATGAACAATGCCCCAGCTTGGGAATCCAAGCAGAAGGGGCAAATGAATACTATACCTGTTACTGAAGTGGTACCTTGGTCTTAGAAGAGGCACAGGTTCCCTGATGATGAGCCAAACTGCAGAGTCCAGAGGGAACTGGGCTTTATGCTATGAGCAGGAATGCTGTGTGTTTTCAAGGGTCCTTGGTGTCTTCAAGAGGAAACAGAAATGAGGAAGATAAGGCTGAGGTTAGCCAACGGAAATCTGGGTGCAAAATGACAAAACAGTGCTGTTGTGAAAGGGTCTGCTAGTGCAGCAATAGTCCCCACTGCCATGCCTCTTCCCACTCCCAACGAATCTCCAACAGATACCGTTCTTCCAAGCTTCAGAGAGTTTGAGCAGAAAGCCCCTGGCTGCCCTGGCTCTGCCTATAGGTCAGGGAGATTTCTCTAGAGTTACTGAGGGAATCCTGGAATATCAGAGCTGAGACATTATCAAATGAAAATCCCCATTGTCAAAATTAAGAAACTGACTCTATGAGAGATGAGGGGAAATGCCTGATAGCAAAAAGCAAATTGATGGCATAGCTGGAGTTTGAATCTATTTTTACCAACACCAAATTGTGTATTCTTTCATTCTGTCAGAATGACTCTTAGTCCTGAAATACCCTTTTTTACCCCCTCTGGCACAGCTTCTTCTCTGGAACAAGTGTATAATTTGCAAGGCCCAGTCCAAAATGAAAATGAGGAGCTCCTTGTTAAAAATAAGAATTTCAAGATAACAAGAGCAGAACATTAAACCATGTATGGACTCTTTCTAAGCATGGGGCCTTATGAAAATTTACAGGTCACATGCCTATGAAACTGGCCCTGCTGGCACAGCTCTGATTATAGGTTACATTCTGGCATCTAGGGGCCTTACAAAATTAAAAAAAAAAAAAGAAGAAGAAGAAGAAAATTTATATCTATTAAAGAACTTAGTATGCGTTTTACAAGTGTTATCTCATTTAATTGACAATCCAGTGGTATGATATTTTTATTATCCTTATTTATAGATGAGGACACTGAGGCACAAATATGTAAAGGAACTTGCCTAACGGGGGGGGGGGAACGAGAAATAATGTAGAAGGGAGGATAGGCACTCAGGTCTTTCTGGCTTCATATTAGGCTTTTCTAATCTCCCACATTGGCTATAAGAAGGGGGAAGAAAGGGAGTTAACCTTGAGAAAGAAAATATGATGCTAGACCCTTAACTGTGACCTCTGGGCTTCGTGAGGAATGTGAAAGGTCTGAAAACAAAGCGAGTGGCTTTTTAGCACCTTGTGTTTACAACCTTTGGGCACTCTCCATTCACAGCCAGGAAGAGCTGGATTCCCATTATGCGGTCAGTGCTCTATATCACGAATCCTGATGACACAGCAGATAAGAGAGGCAATTCCTGCATTGCTTTCAGAGTATGCTTTGGTCCAAGTCCCAGTCCTTAGTTTACATAGCAGAAGTAGGATTCTGGGAAGTACTCAAGCCCCAGTGAATAATCTATCCAAGCTACACACAGCCTTATAGATTCAGATTTAAGAGAAAATAACTATATCTTGAAATCCAGGAGTTCTGTACCTTAGTCCCAGATCTGCCAACTCTGTTCCTTCCCTTGGCCTTGGTTTTCCATTTGACTAACAGAGGTTGGACTAGATGATCTTGGTGGCTTCTTCAACTCAAACATTCCCTGATTCCTTTATAAGTCCCTCCATCCCACCCCCCCACCACACACCTCATTGTGGGCTTCCCTGTTGTTGCAGTGTCTAGAGGCTCTAGGGACAGCCTGGGATAGGAGTTCATTTGCACTCATGCTACTCTGAAGAAAACTTCATTCTACCAGAATAATATATTGGCTTAGTCGTTGGGATCAGTTTCCCCAGATCTGGCTTCTAGAAAGATTCGATTCCCTTTTCTTTTTGGTTTCTGACTAAAGCTTGGGATGGAGGCAAGGACTGTCCTGTGGGCACTTTCCTAAGTAAGGAACCTTTCTCCCTACTCAGACCATAGTGATTAAGTTCAGCTACTCATGTTTTTTTCTTATTTTTTCACCTATCAGTTAAGGCATTTTACTGGCTTCTTAACAGGGGCCCTCTGGAGACAATGTCTTCACCTAAAGTAGTTATTAATGGTGGCCACTTTGGGCCTCACTGTAGGTCCATGAAAGACAACATTAGGGACAGGAGGACCTGAAAATCATGCCACCTATGCAGAAGACCTGAATTCGATCAAAGAGCATTGGGGTCCTTGAAGTTCCTCTTTACCTCACAAACAGAAAGCATGCTTGGAAGGACCAAATTTGCAGCAATAGTATAAAGGGGACTTTTCCTTTAGGTATGTTGTCCAGCTAAAAGACACAGAGTCTTCCCATTTTGGATGCTCTTTGAGTTGGCTCTGCTTATAAAGAGGGATGAAGGAGAAGAGAGTTTGATGAGGTCTCAGGCAAGCAGTGCTGAGGTCCCATACTGTAGACACATTCATTTATTAACTTAGTGCTGGAACAAAAAGAACACTGAATTTCGAGTAAGAGTCCTTGTGTCTTCGACTCTAAGTTAAAGCCCTTGGCTTTTAGACCTAACTCTGTAACTCATTAACTATATTCCCTTAAAAAATCATGCACAGCTTGTCTGAGCCTCAGACATCCCATCATCTTGAGGGATTCTTGGGCTGAAGGGGAAAAGGACACAGGCATGCACCCAAGAAATTATGTCTTTCTACAGTATGAGACAAGTGATTTGACAAAGGTATCAAGTGTTATCTGAAATGTGGGTTAAAAGGTATGATTCTCCAAGGGCAGGAGGAAAAGAGGTGGTGGTGTTTAGAAAGATTCTTAGAAAAGTAGGGTTCTAGCTAGATGTTAAAGAATGGAGAGAGAAAATAACAATGCTCACTATCTCTGGAAAACTTTCTTTGATCACCCTTCTCCCAGCTAAATTAAAAATCTGTCCATTCTGCAGACTTGTGCTTGTCTCTCACATGAGACCAAGAACTTCCCAAAGTAGGGGCTGTGTCTGATCCCTTTCTTTTTTCACAGGACCAAGAAAGAAACAGCTGCCCCAGACTCTGAGTTTAATTAATGTGTCAGTGCATAAGCAAATGAAGATCTCTTAGCCCAAGTTTCCCATATTCCTTAGTTTACCTCACTTCCATAAAGGAACTGAGAGGGCCCCCTCAGCTTTGAGTTCCTAACCCCATCTCACCCTACCTCCTATCAGAAACGTGTAAAGAAAAGGTCCCAGGGACAATTGCAATGCTGAGGCCACTTCCTGTGCAAGAGGCTGATGTCCACATACTCCACCTCAACCCTGGTTATTGCTGTGCATATGATTGCATTGGGACTTCCTCTGAAAGGAAACCCAAAGCTGATGCAATGTGTAGGGTGCCACCAGGGCAGGATCAAAGAACTTCATGTACATCTGGGTTTGGTGACAAAGGGTTCACTGTGAGGTTCTCCACAGACCCAGTGATATTGACAAGATAACCTACCAACTTCAGCTGAATTTCACTCAGCAAGGGTATGTTGAGTACTTACTAGTTGCAAAGCCCTATGCTCAGCACCAAGGGGGGAAATAAATATATAACAGAGCAGCATTTTACATCTAATAGAAATATAATGTGAGCCACAAATTTTCTAATAGCTACATTAATTTTTTGAAAAATAAATAGGTAAAAGTAATTTTGATAATATATTTTATTTAATCCAATGTATCCAGAAATGTTATCTTAACTTGTTAGCATTATAAAAATTTATTAATGAGGTATTTTACATGCTTTGAAATATGGTGTGTATTTTATACTTACAGTATATCAAAATTTGGACTAGCCATGTTTCCAGTGTTCAATTGCCACATGTAACTAGTAGCTACCACTTTGAATAATACATATATAAGATGTGGTCCCTGCCCTCAAGGAATTTACGGTCTAGTCCAGGAGCCAGACTGATACATATAAGCATGTAGAAGAAACAAGTACTACATTGTAAGTATATGTATGAAAAAGACCACTGCATCAGAAGTCAGGAAACCTGGGCTATAGTCTTTTCTCTGCCACTGATTCTGTGTGTGACCTTGAGTAAATTCTTCTCCTTCTATGGGCCTCCATATTGCCATCTCTATGATGAGGCTAGACTAGATTTATTCACTCAACAAATACATGTTGAGTGTTTTAAGTATTAGGCATGGTGTGAGGCACTCAGGATACAGAGATGAACAAGACACATACGGTGCTTGTCTTCTTGATACTTGCAATGTAGAGGAAAATAGGTATTAAAAAAATAATTCCAGGTAAATATGACAAGAAAAGGTGGAGCAGAGAGACCTGGGAGAACACATAGCAAGGAAACCTAATCCATCAGGTTTGGATATGGTCAAGGAATCCTCTCAAAGGAAGTAACATTTGAAGTGAAACTGAAGAATGAGAAGGAGTGAACTAAGTGAATAATTGGTGAAAGCCATTCCAAGCAGAAGCAGCAGCAAGTGTAAAGTCTCTGAGATGGAAAATAATATGGCCTATTCCAGAAGTTAAGGAGGCCAATGTGGTCTGTAATAGACTGAGAAAAGGAAAGAATAGCTCAAAGAAAGGTAGGAGAGGTAAACGAGGGGACCAATCTGAGGAAGGCCTTGTATGGTAGGTTGAGAGTTTAAAATTTATCCAATGAGATAAGAGAAGCCAGAGAAGGTACAGCGATGCAGTGCCCTTCAATTTCTAAGCCAAAGAATTTTGGAGTCCAGGTAGGAAAGAAAAGTTTATTCCAACTGGTTGAACTAGAAACTTCACAGAAGAGATAGCATTTTAAAAGACCTTCAAAGGATAGTAAGATCAGAGAAGAGCATTCCAGCAGAGGGGAGAACATAAGTATAAGTACAGAGGGAAGAAAGAACATGAGCTTGTATGAATGAAGGGACCACTGATGAAACAAGGTAAATATAAGCCTAAGAATATCTTTGAATATCTATAGATATTCCAACACACCAAATGTGTTCTGAGAGAAATCAGACAAAGACCTTGGACTTACCAAGAAATTCATTTCGTACTTTAATAATAATAATAATAATAATAATAATAATAATAATAATAATAAATACATATAGTAAAATTACTAAGTGCCAGGCACTGTCTCAGGCCCTTTACATGTATTATTTTATGTTATAGTCTAATGACAACCTTATGAGGTAGATACTATAATTAGCATCATTTAACAAATGAGAAGCTGAGGTTCAGGGAGGTAAAGTCACTTGCCTGAAATTGGACAACTAGTAAATGGCAGAGGCAGGATTCAAATGTCATGCAACAATTTATGAAGGGTAGAGATTTTGAAGCAATCTGCAAAATTATATAACATGGCTCTAGCTAATAAATATCAAATTCAAGTCAGTTATCATCTTGGTCTACAAGGGCAGTTTTATCCAGAAAAACCTCAATTAATTTCCAATTTATTATCATTAAACAGGCTGAGCTGAAGCTGATCATCATTTATCTTCTTAGAAAGAAAAAAAAAACAATGTAAATAAAATAAAAGTTCCAGAGAGTTGTTTAAAGACTAAGAAAAGCAAGCTGGTTTTATTCTTCACTCCCGTACCTTATTCAAAGTCAGAGTCCTTTAGGAGCTTTCATCTATGATGGAAATAACTGAAGTGACCCTAACTCACCATTCTTATCTATTTATTACAATGGTCCACTTAATGGTAAAAACTCCTAGGCAACAGTTTTGAATGCACAGGGAAGGAGGAACCAACTTATGATAGCTCAGTGCATATATTTGGAATGAACAAAAATGTATTTTTTAAAGATACATATTCTCTACTTTAGACTGTGGTGAGTGTCCCTGGTATCATTGATTTGGTACACACAGACAATATTCATCTTCCTAGTGTTTCTTCTTACTAAAGAAATTGCAAGGGTCGCACATTTAGGGGGACAACAAGAGAATTTAGTCCAAACACTTGAGCTTATATCACAGCTAAGCATCTTCTAGAACTTGGTTTAGCATTTATGTAGGAGGCAATCAATTACTACATACCACTCTCCAGGGTTAGTCCCCAAGACACTTATCCTTAATGTTCTTGTCCTATATTTGTATATGTCAGTTTCCACAGGCTCATCTACAGAGTGGCAAACATCACAATTTGTGTAATAATAGGTAGTTTAGAATTTCCAATGCATAACCTGAATTTTTCAAACCAAACAGATGTTTATGATGTAGAAGGTCAAATGTCTCTTACTGTTAAAGTATTATAACTAGAATAAGTAGGAAATAAAAATATCAAAGATGCTCAAAGTGGCTCTTGAATGGTGACAGACATTGAAGGTTGTCATGTGAGGCCTGTGCTATAGTGACAAGAACATTAAACTTGGAGTTCATTTCTCACTATCCATTACTCTTCTCAAAATTAAGCTAATAAATAGATACCTCATGGTATTTTCAGAAAGTGGTATACCCGAGAGCTATATATTAGCACAAGAAGGAGCACTGACTCTCTATTTTCAGCTATAGGCAGAATGCTTATTATGTACCACATACCTTCATATCTACTATATCACTTATTCCTCTCAACAACCTTGTGGAAAAAGAATTATTTCCATCTCACAAATGACGACACTGAAGCTCAAAGAAAGTGAGCAATTTTCCTCAAAGTCACACATTTAGTAAGTGGCAGAGCTGAGATTCAGACATTTATTAGCTCTGCCCCTAATAAGGTATGAGAAGAGCTGCTCAAGAACTCATCATCTCCTTTGACCCTCTAAAACTCAGCAACCCAGCCACTACCCTTAGCCTTGGAGCAAAAGGGGTTCTTCCATTAGATTAGAAGTTCCATGAGGGTAAGAACCATGTCAGATATACCCAGTTTCCTATTAAGTTGCTGATTTTTTTTCTTAATTGATTTTGAGAGTTCTTTATATATTAGAGAGTTTTTTTTCCCTTTGTATGTAATAAAAATTGCAAATATTTCCACTAGTTTATAATTTGCCTTTTGACTTTGCTTTGGTATTTTATATTTTTGTTTATTGTCTGTGTCTTCTACCAAGCTCCATGAGGACAGTGATTTTATCTTATTCACAACTATATCTGTAGTGCCTAGAACTATGCTTTGCTTATAGTGGGTACTCAATAAATATCTGTTAATCAAAAATAATTCTTTCTGCTGTGTAGGCCCAAAATGAGGTGACATCTAAATATTGAATTCCTTGGCCTTACCTACACCCTAGTTCCTGATGACCTGGGACATGGAAGCAATCAAAATTGAAGAGTCATTGTAAAAAGCCCTAGATAAAGTATTAGGTGACCTGAGTTCCAAGCCCGGGTATACCATGGATTGTATTATGACCTTGGGAAATGTCCTTCACACTTTTTTTATAAATGTTGTGGACTAGATGGTCTTTAGGAGCCCTCTTCTGCCATTCATAAATTTGCCAAATGGTCTAGGTGATAGAGATATCAAAGATACAATTGACTCTGTCCTCCTGGAACTTATGTTTTAATGAGGGAAAGAGACACCTGTCAAACAATCTCACAATAAAAATACAAGTTTTATGTTGAATAAATATAGGGTGTTATGTAAAGAGAAAATAATAGATTAAGGAAGTCTCTCTTCAAAACCGTTTAAAACTGAGATCTGAAGAATGATCCAGACTAAGTAAAGTTCTTTGGTCTTGGATTCTTTAATATATATAATCCCATATTCTTATTATATAAGAGTAAACAAGGGAAAGAAAGGGGGCACATCTGGAGACCTCTGCACACTGTGTTGATAGGACTAGAAAAACAGAGGAAATGGGGGAAAGGAACCAACAGTTGACTAATGGCTACTATGTCCCAGGCACTGTGCTGGATGCTTTATGCACATCATCTTATGTCATCTTCACAACCATTCTAGGAGGTAGGAGTTGTTCTCCCATTTCCAAAGATGAGAAAAATTAAGTTCAGACTGCTGAAATGACTTACTTCAAGTTACTCAGTAAGCAGCTGAGCTGGAGATCAAAACAACTTTCCTACTTTCTTCCAAACCACATATCACTTGGAAGAGTCATTTTAGTAGCTTCCACTTCCTCCAGGTTGGACCATACTATTTTTTTTTATTCCAAAGTAGAGGTAGAATTATTTGTAATTTAGTGAGGATTGCAAATATAGAGATCCTCTCACTTCTGTTGCCATGAGTTACACTCCTCTGACAGGAAATGATCCTCTCATCTCATCTGAACCATGTCTGTTGTGGTGTAAGTCAACTTCCTCTCCCCTTATCCTACTTCCCCTCCAAACATTCTTCCCTGAGTTGCAACCTGCAGCCTCCAACTTCTAGTGCCTCTTTTGAACCTGCCACTTTGATCCCTAAGCCAAGCAAAGGAGTTTCAGAACTGAGATTAGGGCCAGTCCCACCTCACTTGTTTTCACAAATCCACTGGCTCTGCTTTCACAAAGCTCAACACAATGACATCTTTTCAGATATCATTCTATTTGGCTCTCATTTGTTGATCTCTCAGCCTTCAAACATAGTCAAGTCACAATCAAATTAAATATATAGGGATGATAGATAGATAGATAGATAGATAGATAGATAGATAGATAGATAGATAGATAGATAGATGATATGATATGAGAGAGAGAGAGAGAGAGAGAGAGAGAGAGAGAGAGAGAGATCGTTCCAGTATCTATGCCATCATTCTTAATTCACTCAATATGACCTTCTTGAAAAAGTAGTTTCTAAAGGTTGCTTTACTGTTTAACCTCCTAATCCATTATAATTTAGCTTTTTATTTGTTCTCTATCTCCATTTCTTCACTGGCCCTGCTATCTAGTGCCACTAAATTTCAGTGAACTCCTAATCAGCAAAGCCAAATCCTCTTTACTAGCCCTCATTTCCCTCAATGTCTGTCACAGATGACTCTGTCAGCCATTCTTTCTTTCCTAAAGCCCTGTCATCAACTAGCTTAGAGGATATCCTCTCTCTGCAGACTGAATTCTATTATTAGAAGCCACAAAAGCGTGGTTCACATAAGATGTAAAGATCAACTTCCTGCCAGAGGATCATAGTTTATGATAGGGACTTTCTTTTTCATTTGTTTCCCTAGTGCCTAACACAGCACATGATCCAAAGTAGTGTTCAGTAAGAACTGTTGACTTGTTTATCTATATTTTTCTGATTCACCTATCTTCCTGATAACTCTCCTTGGTTTTCTTCATGGGCTACTCTTTCTTTTTCTTCTTCTTATTACATGTTAGCATTTCCTAGAGCTCTGTATTTTTCTTTGTATATGTGTGTGTTTGCATGCTTGCTCAGTCTCTCTGTCCTCCACCTCCAGATCAAATTGAATATTGAACATACCCCCTTGAATTTCTATGTCCTCATGTCCCTGACTCTATACCTCAAACAAACCTGCTCATCATCCTGGAGGGAATCTATGACTCCATGAAGGCAATCCAAGATAAAAAAATCAGTCATCTTTGATCAACAATGTATATGTTTATTAATCCTCTGATTATAACACTTACTACCTTGTAACTTAATATTTTATGCCCCTGGCTTTCTCTCATTATAGGGTGGAATTACCTCAAGGACAACAGTCTCTGTCTAAATTAATTTGTGTACTTCCAGTTTTTTTTTACCCCCAGTTTTTGACACATGGTAAGTTACTGTTTAGAAAATAAAGAGTAAGAAGATAAGCTCTCAAAGTGCCTGTATTAAGGAAGAGGATGGTCTTATTCTTAATGATTAAGATGAATTTTTTTTTAAATGAACATAATATTCAATTTTCAGTCAATGATATCTTTCTTAAAGTTTGGTATTTATTCCTAGGATGATCTTTTAACAACACAGATCTGATGGTATTACTCCATTGCTTAAAGAGGATCAGTGGCTCCCCGTTGCCAGAAGCTAAACATTCAAAATTTCTCAGCAAGGTGGTCAGGACCCTTTACAACCTATCCACAACTTACATCTTCATCCTTCTCCATCCATCCTACATTCCAGCTACAATATGTCTGTACTCTAGTACACTTTTAGCCTTTTCATGTGCTTCTTTGTGGACCTGGAAAGTTTCCTGGCTCCCTTGCATCTATCCTGCCAGAAGACCTTGTGTTTGTTCTTCAGGCCCATCTCAGCTATCATCTCCTCTGGGAAACCTCTCCTGGCTTCCTTAGACAAAGTGCCTTGTACTTTATGAGTGCCTCAATTGTGGCCTGATCACATTGCATTTAAGTTACCTGTTTACATGGCTAGAAAGTGAGCTCTACCAGGCAGGGGCCTTGCCTTGACTTACTTATACTTGGATTCCCAGAGCCTTGGGTAAGTTCTAGCATAAAGCAGTCTTTCTGTAAATTCTTGTTTAATCTAATTAAAATGCATATCAAAAGATCCTTTCCATGCATGTTCAGTCCTTAACTACAATTCTGTCCTGGTCTGAATATCTTTCATAATGAGGGTCTCTCTTTTCTTAGGCTTTATACCTATCACACAATAGACTTAGTGAAAGACCTAGAATCAGTATCTGACTGGGAATGAAGATAGAATGGCACAGAAACTGGGTTGTCTTCCAAACATTTACTTTCTTCCCATGGACATATGGGGACAATTTTTTTGAAAAGAAACATACACAGTTTTAATTAGGGTTTCATTACTGTCGCTTTAGGTAAGAAAGAGGAGGCAATGAAAATCAGAAAGAAGAAAAGCTGGGGGCTGGAATTGGAAGGAGAAAATAGGAAATCTGTAATCTTAAGTCAAAAGGTAAAGCTATGAATAGACCTCAGTCCGTTTGGCAGTTATTAGGAAAGTAATTAGGTTCAATTGACTCAATGACTGTTTCTGATGGTTTATACAACTTCTCAGCCTGAATTAGGGGCTAAGAGACAGATTTCAGAATGCAGACACAGAATGGTATAGGACAAGAACCTAGGTAGGACAAGACTATGACCTAGGCCGAGATCCTGGCTTTGCCACTGACCAACTTAGGTAAGTCTCTTTCCCTCTGGACTTTGGTGGCCCCATCCACAAAATAATGATTGACTCTTGACTTTACAAAGTGAGACATAAATGCTTTATAAAAATTTAGGCTTACTGTTTAAGTAGAGATCTCTCACCCTGGGACACATTTTATTTCTGAGAAGACATCTGAAGTTGAGCCAATTATATTCCATGACCTGATCATATTCATGCAAGTCAAACTCACAGGAAGCACATGCAATACAAAGGTGTTTGTTTGTTTGTTTGTTGTTTTTTAATTCAAAAGTAAATATAATCCCCAAACAGCTGAGAATGCTCATGTTGGCTGAACAACAATTTCTCTCTTACTCAGGAAAATCTATTCTTGAAGCCAAATTAATCAGAAAGTTGCTTGATGAGAACACAGACAGGACAAAAGATATTAGATAAGCTTAATGAATTATTTTCTTCCTCAAACCTCCTCAACTAAAATTGGATGAAAAGAGGGTCAGGGTCACCTATGTCTTTTACCTGTCCCTTAGACACTACTATAAATACAATAACCACTTCAGATCTTGGGCTTTTCCCCCTCAGTGTTCATGCAGAACCCTCATCCACCTTTCTGTGCCATTTCTGCAGATAAGTTAATCCTGTCCATGAGGCTTCTGTAACTTCTTTAATATTCAATCAGACCTCTCGAGATTCCACCTTAATTATATTTCTGGTTTCTGTGAGGCCCTGTTTTTTCTTAGATTGATTAATGTGAGTTCCTGCCTCCTCAAGGACTTTTCTAGATGATTAACCTATTATATGCTGCTTTTACTGGGTGAAAACCCAGTAAAGAATCTTTTGCTTTAGGTGGAGATAAAGGAACAGAGGGTTCCACTTTACTCCTACTACTATGTACAAAGATCTCTGTCTTCTCCCTTGGCAGAAATAGGAGTGAGCTTGAGGGACTTTGGAAGATTCAGGGGATTTACAGATACACTTTATTGCTCTCAAGGTCATTGATTTGAGGAACTTGGTGACTAAAATGCTGGGTTCTTATCAAGGTCAAATACTATTTCATGGGAGAAGACTTAGGCCCAAGAGAAGTTGCTTCCTTGGTAAGGCAGGATTGGTGAGCCTACTAGTCAAAGAGAGGAGATTATCTTTTTCTTCTTTCCCCTCCTCTCCTTTCTTCACTTTTTCTTCTACTCATTTCTCCCTTATCTTCTCTTCCTTCTTTACTCTTTCTTTTTTTACATTCCCCTCTCCTTTACATTCTCCTATTCTCTACTTTAAGCTGTAATAGATATTAGGACAAGTGTTTGGATAAGCCTGAGCATGGGATTATAACTGGACATTGCTACTAAAAGCAATTTAGTTGCAGAGGAAAGAAGAGGAAGAAGGAGAAGGAGGAAGAGGAGAACAACAACAATGAGGAAGAACAAGAATAATGAGAACAGAAAAAAAAAGGAGAACAAGAACAAGGAGACAAAAAGCTATTGGAAGCAAATGGAAATGGAATTGAAATCACAGGTACCCTCCAAGGAAAGCACATAGATTTGGGACTTTATATTTAACTTCTTTCCAAGCCCTCTGCCCCAGCAAGGATAAGCCTTATCTACCCAAAACACTCTGCTGCAGTTTCTTCTCTTCCTGGAAATATCTGCTGCTAAGAAAAGCTTTGCTGGCATCCAAAGGCACAACCATACTGTCAAAGGCTCAAAAGATGACTTCCTCCCTCTGCATCTAAGATAGAGTCCCTCATTCACACCTTCTTCTTGAGCAGTGCTGAGTCCGGTGTGTCCACCAGATAAGATTGTTTCAGCCTTACCCTAGTCAACTAGGCCTAGAGTTGAAGGATGTACTTACTCATTGGGCAATCTAAGGCAAAATCACTTCATTTTCAGGGGCTTCAGCTTCCTAACCAAAAAATGGGGCCATAGATTGAACTAGTTAATCTCTCCAAGCTATAAAAGCCCCTTGGAACCAAATATTCTCACTTCCCTTTTATACAGATGAAAATGCTGAGACTTAAGAAAAAAAAAAACATGTGGGAAAGGGAAAAGCTCACTCCTGGAATATAGTATACACTCAGTAAATCCCAGTTCCTTTTTGCTCCATTTAAAAAAAAAAAAGCTTCACTGAAATGGGTTTAAAAGCAAGCAGATTCCTAAGGTTGCTTCCAATGTAATTCCAGTGTATACAACATTGCCTCCAGATGGCTATCACCCCTAGTCTTTGTACACCTCTGGCTCTCTCTCACCTCTGGGCTCTCAAATTTCCTTTCAACCTCTGGCTAACCCCTTCTTTTCCTTCACTTTTTAGCTTAAAATGTCCTGTTCATGGAATGGTCTCTCTATGGTTGGAATCCTAGTTTAAGTAGCTCTCCTTACCCCTTCTTCCTCGCACACTCAGAACCCTACTGATTTCCTTCATAGTACTTCCTATCATTTGGAATAATTTACTTTTTTGGTCAATATACACATTTAGTACTGGTCATCTTTCTGATTCTGGACACTGAATTTTGTGATTAAGAGTTCTGTGAAATAAATGGAAACTGTGTTTTATTCACTGATGTATCAGCTAGTGCTTATCATAGTACCTGACACATAGTAGGAGATATTAAATAATATTTAGTGAGTAAATGGTATTCCTGACATAACATAAGTTGGGATAAGAGGAGTTGACATTACTGGGGTCAATGTTATGATTAGGTTTAAATGGAAAAATTGAATGCATGGAAAGGCCAAAGAGCTCTTAGGTTGGATGGACATGAGGCTCTAGTAATAGCAGAGCTCAGGCTCTGGGCATGGAAAGACCATTAAATGAGGAAAGTTGAACAGTTGAGTATGGGAAAAGGCTGACTTATGGCCCATTTCTCTGGGCCTCAATACCTTCATGTGTAAAACAGAGGTCATAGTCTTTGCTTATATTACAGGTCTGTTGTCAGGTCTGATGTAATAATAGATATTAAGGAGGAAAGTTGAATGGGGAGGGAACTCATTAGTGGGCAGCTTATCTGTCACCACCCCTAGCCCAGGCTTGGCATGAGATGGCCTCTGTAACCGCCTCCCCAGCCTTCGGACTGCAGAGTCATTGTGAAAGGGAAGTTCTAGCAGCAACAGTCTGGACTTCTAGCCAATATCTCCTCAGTTGCTCAAGAATGACAGTTAGCTTTTGCATCAGACCCTCTGTACCCTTATGTCCCCTCCCTATACTGTTCCCCAAAGCCTGTGTGTAGCAATTTCCAGGCTAACATTTCACCACCACTGTGGCAATGTTTCAGTCTCCAAGTCTCAGAGACAATAGGGTAATGATGGGAATGGGAGAAATCAGATTCTCTAGACCCTTCAACATGACACCCGGTCTCTCTGAGAATGTGTCTGTGAGGCTATTCTGCCCTTCTCTTAACTACTTATACTTTTTTTGGGTTTAGGTTAATTTGACAACTTGGATTGATCTTTTTGGGGCCCAACACTGGAAATTAGCTTAGATCAGGTCAGATCACACACTACTAAACAAGCTAGAAGCCTAGGCTGAGCTATACCTAGTTCTACTTCATTATCATCTCATCATCTTAATCATAGAAATCACATTGATTATGTTCTGGGGTGAGAAGAGGAAGAAACTCATCTTTGGCAATGTCCTTTTCCCATTACTCCACTCATTTAACAAACGCATGAGTACTTAAGCCAGGTCCCTGTCTAGTGGGAAATATAGGCAAATAAAATGAGTGCTCCAATTATCCCAATGTGTTTATCACTGTGATATGTTCAAGTATAATACATAATATAGTATGTATAAGCTACAGTGGCAAAATAGGAGTGATAAACTTTCTGAGGAATGCAGGAAAAGTTTTACAAAGATTAGAATTGAAACTTGAAAAATAAATAAGATGATAGCAGGCAGTTTACAGGTAGGGGTGGGAAGAAGGCCATCATAGGTAATCTGGAAGAGTATCCTAAAACAGTATGTGCAAATATGTGGATATATAAAACATACAAGTAAGTTTGGATGACTAAAATTCTGTACACTCAAACTTAAATTCTGTATGAAGTGAGTACAAGATTTATGTCGAAGAGTGGCAGGAGATGAAACTGGATAGATGTTCAGGTCCACATCACTGAGGGCTTTGAATGCCATATTGAGTTTATAATTTGTCCCCAAAACAATGAAAAGTTATTGAAGAGAATACTAAAATCTATTTAGCAACTCCCCAAATTATATCTTCAGATATACTCTGTATATAAAGTATATTTTCAAAGTAAACCCTTTTTCAAACAACCAGTCTGACAAATGTGAATGTATTTATGGGAACAATAGAAACAAATTTTTGGAACTGAAACTATGCTGGGAAATCTGAAATGTATGTTCACCATATTTAGAATCGCCACTGCCTAAAGATGTAATTGTACATTTCTGGATTAAATAGATATAAATATAGACCTAATTCTTATTTTGCAGATGTGTTTCTAGAAAGTCAAGAGTCCAAATTTTTCTCAAAAGATCAGCTATTGACCGGAAAGCAGGAAAAACAAAACAAAACAAAACAAAACAAAAAAACAAAAAACAAAAAAAAACAAGATTCTGCTAGTAATGTCACCAAGTAAACCTGAAATCCTGAAATTCTAAGCCTGCTTTGGGATGAAGGAACTGGAATTGGGAGAGAAGAGGTAAAGATGGGCAATTAATATCTTGACCCCTACCACCTCACATTTCTTCTCCTCAAAAATATCCTATTTATATGTCTCTTATACAGCTCTTCTCTATTTATTTAAATCTAAAAGGTAGATTATTTTCAGCCCAAACCCCAAGGAACAGAGGGCAGTGTTATGGGCTGAATTGTGCCCCCAAAAATTCATATGTTGACAAACCAAGTACCTCAGAATGTGATTGTATTTGGAGATAGGGCCTTTAAAGAGGTAATTATACTAAAATTTGGTCATTAGAGTGGACTCTAATATAATCTAACTGGTGCCCTTAATTTGAATAAAAAGAGACGCCAGGGATGTGCTCATGCAGAGGAAAAGCCATGTGAAGACACAATGAGAAGTTGCCCATCTACAACCCAGGAGAGGGGCCTCAGGAGACCAAACCTGCTGACACCTTAGAGTTCTAGTTTCCAGAAATGTAAGGAAATAAATTTACATTTTAAGCTGCCTAGTCTATGGTATTTTGTTATGACAGTGTTAAAAAAAAAAAAACTAATATAGGCAGAGACCATGTTTTTGGTTCACTGCCCACGGATCTCTCTCTCAAGAAATCATGAATCCCTGGCAAAAGGAGGCCTTCTTAGTAGTCTGGTAAGATCTCTTTCTCTTTAATCACTATGATCAGGTCACCTCATGATCAGCAGAGCCTAAGCAATGAAGCCAGCTTCCTGTGTCTTCTACTTTAGGTCTGGACAAGGTGTCAAGTGATTTTGTCACTGGAATTTTTTCCCTTCTTTGAGGCCCCCAGAAATGATCAAAGACAGGATAGCCCTGGCAGGAGTATGACATGTGGGAGGTCTCACCAACTTTTAGGTAAAGCCAATGGAAAGGCAGAAAAGCCCTGAATTTGAATTCAAGAGACTTTCTGTGTTCAGCTCTGCTAGTAACTAGTTGTGTAACTCTTAAGCAAAGCTATTAGTCTCTCTAAATCTTGGCTTTTGCATCAATAAGCAGGTGAGAATGTGTATATCACTGGTCTCTTATAGTGACTAAATCAAATGATGTGTAAAAACTAATTAGTATAAATTCTGGAGGAGTTGAACCTTGATAGTTGTTATGAAGGTGTGCTAGATCCCACAAGGTCACACTCTCCATCCAACTCCAGCTCCTCTACTGGCTCACGAAGAGATCAACTTAGACCAAACTTGATTCTGTTTGAAAACTGATCCAAACAAAATCAACAAAAAACATATGAGCTCAGCTTTTTGCAGAAATAGTTGTGCCTGAAGAAAAGAATTTGGACACATATTACCGATGTGACAAGAATCACATGAGTCCCAAGTCTCCATCAAAAGACAAGGTCATGTTCCAAGTTCAGTGTTTAGAAAGACATAGCAAGAATGGAATTTGGTATAGAGAAAACAGTAACCTACTCGATTATGTTTTAACTTGGCTGAAGTTACTGCTGTGTTGTCATAACAGAGAGAAGGTTGGGGAGGGGGATGGTGTCCATGGAGGCTAAAGAAAGAGGAGACAAAAATATGTTGATATTGCACTGGCACTACCCAAAGAGAGGAGTCACTGAGTCTATGGCTCAAACTGTGCCACAGAGACAGAAATCTCCCCAAGTCTGGAGAGCTTAATTTATCTATCTACTCTACTCCAGGCATATGTCCCAGAAAAATGTTCAAACCCTTTTGCTTTAATCCTCTGTTCTTCAAATCCTCTTTTGCACTCAAATTTGCTCTCCTGATTGCATTTACCCTAAATCAAAGCAACTTGAATAAAAAGCAGGTCTGGATAATTCAGCCTTATTTATGGAGAATGGAAATTAGTTTCCCTATGGTTGATCAACTCTGCATGAGGTTTCTAACCTTGCCAAGCTAAATTAAGACCCTGAGCCCATGGTGACCCCCCTCTGAGGCCCACTCTCTGCCAGGAGTGTTTCTTGGAAGTAACACTCGATTAACTGGTGAGGCTTTCTTTGGATCGGAAGCTCTTATCCAGTTCAGATTTCTGCCCTCTCTCTCCCCAAACTTGCTACACACACATACACACACACACACATACACACATACACACATTCAGGATGGAAGACATGTGGTTTCCAAGCAGCATGTGTAATATAGCTTAAGTATTTTAAGTGAGCTCAGTATGTATTAGTTGTGAGATGTGGTGGCTAAAAGTTGATGCCATCTTTGGATATACTGATATAGTGTCTAGAACCAGAGAGGTGACAGTCTTGCTCTACTTAGCACTGCCCAGACCACACAATGTTTTCCATTATGGGAACCACACTCTAAGAGGAACATTAATAAATTGGGACAGCCTCAGACCCCACATTTCCCTAGAGATGGCTGTGGGTCCAAACCTCCCCCTGGAACAGCCTTAGCCTTCAAGCTCAACACAGCTTAGCCCTGCTTGTAGCCTAGACTTGTCACATTGTGAAACTCTCATTAGCCAGAGAGCCAGAAACCCTGGAGAATTTGGGGTTTTATATTTTTCTGCCTCTCCAGCTTTAGGGTCTCAAAATTATGAGTCAGTTCAAGTGAAGGTCATTCTAATTTGTTATAAAGCATCATAAACAACAATTTAGACCACTGCCATTCACCACAGTCCAAACTGTCTTCTGCCTTCAAAAGACTTTCTTAAATCCCCAAGCCTAGGTGGATCTTTCAAAGTCAAGTATGAAAAGAATGGAAATGTATAGAACAGAGAATATAGGAAGGATGAGATGAACCACCTCCAGAAATACTTTGGGCTCATCCTCATGTAACTGGAGCAGTTCTTGCTCGTTATTATGGTTTTATTCATGGCAGATGGTGTCTCTCCAGTAGATCATTGAATTTGATGGATCACACTCTAGGGGCACACTTTACCCTCCATTCCATGTCTTGAGGCCAGAGGTGAATTCTTACTGTAGAGTGTGTCAGAGGTGGCAAGCATCTTGGAGCATGGTGTTACTGTCTTCTTAAAAGAGTAGGTACAAAAAAGTATGAGGTACCCTTGTCATCTTTCTCATATTGCCTGTTGATGGTTGATGATGTTCTTGTTCTTGTTGCTCTTGTTCTTATGTATTTTAGTATATTTGCTATTGCTCTGAGTTTTGATGTTGTTAATATTGCTGTTTTTGCTGGTGTTGATAGTGCTATATAGAGTGCAGAGTTCTACTGGAATTCCCCAAGTTACAGTTCTACAAAAAAACACTTTTCTACAAAAAAACACTTGGTTTACCCATGGCATGTTTCTGCTGGCTTTCCTAGAATTATTCTGGAAACTTGTATGGGATCAGGGAGAAGGAGTTACAACAGATAGTCTCTGCCTCATTGTTGGCTAAAGATTAACATCAAAATGCTAGATCATCCATTTGGGCAGTGCTTTTATAGCTAACTTTATTTCATAAAGGAATACTTTTCATGAATATTGTGATCCTAAAGCTAATTAGAGACAGCCTTAGAAGGCCGTATTTTCAGAAGATGAGAGATCCTCTCTTATTCATTCTGGCTCTTTGAATGATAACAACTGCTACTCACCCTTGTTTTTATTTCAGCTTACCGAATGGTTCACCCTCCTGGCCTTTTGGTCAAGGTACTTTTACTTTATAACACCTGGTTATATGTAACTATATATTTATATGTGTGATCATTTAATTAATGTCTGTCTTCCCCACTTAAATAATAATAATTTTCATGAGGGCAGTAATTATTTCCCTTTTGCTCAACATTATGCACCCTACAGTATAGAAGATATCAGATGTTCAACAAATAGATCAATAAAAGAATAAATGGATGCCAAGAGAAGTCTTCTTGCCTCTTAATAGTCAAAGCACTAATATGAGCTAACATTGTGCATATTTATTTAGTGGCATTTCATTTATAAACATCTAATGTGACTCAAAAAAGACAAGCCAAAACGGAAAATTTAACAAAGGATTTGAACAGGCATTTCACAGAAGGGGAAAACCAAATGGTTGTTAAACTTATGAAAAGATGCCCAATTTCACTACTCATCAGGAAAAGGCAAATTAAAACAATAATAAAATACTATTTATGATTAGCAAAATTTTTAAGTTTGATAATTTCAAGTTTAGCAAAAGTATTGAAAATAGTTCATCTCAAACACTGCTGATGGGAATATAAATTGGTCCAGCCATTTTGGAGGCAATTTTTCAGCATATGCTAAATTTTAAAATGTGTCCAATGATATGATTTGCTTTAAAATAATCCAAGGTGTATGGTAGGGTAGAGTATAAATGGGTGGACTATAGTTTGAACCCACAAAGTTGGCAACGTGTTGATAATTGTTGAAGCTGAGTGTTATTATCCCATGGCCTACTAATTTCTCTCCTGGTATGTACCCTCCCAAAACAAACAAACAAACAAACAAACAAACAAACAAACAAACATTTCTATACATGTGAACGAAGAGGCATACCAAGCATATTTTTAGTGCTGTTTATAATAGTAAAATTTGGAAACAACTTAAACCTACAGCAATAATGACATAGCTAAATAAACAATGGTGCATCAGCATTACAAAATAACATGCATCAGTCAAATAGAATAAGATATGTCTAGATATCTAAGTCACTGTTTTGAGTGAGAAAAGCAGATTGCAGAGTAATATGTACAGTACGATACCATTTGTATAGAAAATAAACATCATGCATAACATCCAAAATATGTTCTCTCTTTAGAGAACCACCTCCACCTAAAAGGATACATGCCATATGTTAATAGTGGTTATTCCTGAAGAGTGGAGAAGAGGGCCGGGACTAGGGTAGAGGTGAGATTGATGGTTATCTTATCTGCACATTTTATATATTTTTATTTTACAAGGATAATATGTTTAAATAATGTTTTAAAGATCCCAAGATAAGAACATTTAAACCTGTGAAGATGTTTATGTTAAATTGCTAAGTGAAAAGAAATATGAGACAAAACAATATAATAACATTATAAGAATAAATATACACACAGAAAAATGTCTGGAAGGATGTACACTAAAATCTTTACAGATTTTTCTTTAAGTGGTGGTGATGAAATTTTAGGTAGTTTTATTTTTTGAATTTGTTTACTTGCATTTTTGCATTTTCTATAATAAATATATAATATTTGTATAATCACAAATAAGCCAAAAGTAAAGTCACTGAATTTGCCTATATAAACAGCCTCTATTTTAAAAAAAAAAAATCGATGAAGCAGAAGGAGAGCCTAGATGAAAATCTCTAAGTAGAAGAAACTCTTTTTTGCCATTCAAAGCTCCGGTCAACAAACACTGAAACACTGAGCACTTTATTCTGTGTCAGTCTCTGTTCAGGGCATGGGTGTGGGTGCGAGAGTGAAAGAACTTAACATTAAATACTGCCCTAAGATTGAACTTGTGCTTGAGGTTCCTTTGCTGTACTTGTCACTGTACTTTCCATGGTTACCACCTTGCCCAGACAACCACCCCATATCCTCCAGCATCTACCATTACAGAACATACAAAGAGAAAATTTGCTTCCACTATACCTATTTCAGGTTCTAAATTCCTTCTGATAAGCAAAAATAAAAATAAAAAATAAAAAAATAAAGGAGCTCCAATTCTTATAAATAGCTACTTCTATCTTTCAATAGGCTACTCTAAGCTTGACTGCATTCCTTTTATTTTCCTTATCTCTCATTTGTGTTCTTCTATCTCTGCTTCCAAACAAACACACACACATAAATCTTTATTTTTGTAGAATACTTTTCTCCCTTGCTATTATAGAAGTAAAACATGGTCAGATAGAAACTTTAACAGTACCTAGAACAAAATATATGTAAAGGAAAAAAATTTATAATCCTACGAACACGGAGCAACCACAGTTAATGTTTTTGGTGCATTTCTTTCCAGTTCTTTTTTGAGTGTGTGTATGTATGCTCTGTTTGTTTGTTTGTTAGTTTGTTTGTTTGTGTTGTTCTCTCTTTTACTCATTTGACACCATAAAATTGACAATTCACCATGTCACTAAATCTTTTTTGAAATCATAACTTTTAATGACTGCACAGTATCTCTTACTATATTTGTTTAGCCATTCTCTGAAATATTTCATGTGGTCTATTATTAATATCTATATTTATGCCTATAGATATCTATCTATATATTTATATCTATCTGTCTATATCTTTTTATCTATCTATATCAGGTGTAAATCTCAGTAAATTCATAAAAGTGTGCACAGAAAAATAACTTTATTTTTTATAACTCAACTTAATTTTTATTTCCAGTTTCCAGTCTGCTAAATTGGCAAAAATGTAGCAATGGAAATCCTTGTACATAGATCTTTGTCAGAATCTCTGATTATTTCCTTAGTATAGATTTCTAGAAGTGAAAATTTTGAGTCAAAGAGTATGAACTTATTTAAGGATCTTTATTAATCCATGTTTATATCCTTAAATGTAAGGATATATATATATATCCTTATAGCTTGCTAACTAGCTGGCTACAAAACACTTTTTAAAAGAACTCAAGCCCTTTTGCTAATTTCAAATTAAAAGGATTTCCCCAAGGCTCTGTTCTACCTTTGTTTTAATTTATAATAAGTCACCAGCTTAGTATGTAGCCTTTTTGGAAGAAATGGGCTCAAAAATTCTTTCATTTTTACACTGAGAGAATTCATTTCTGCCCTGCTTTGGAGAGCTCTCATCAAAGACTGATCCTGGTGAGACTCTCCTCCATGAGAAGTGGCCTAACATGTAACAATGCTTTTGCATGCAAGTCGTAAGGATTAACTTATTCTGTAAATGGGAAGCCATTCTCGAGGCTGCTGTGAGAGTTATATGAAAAAAGTATGTGATATTACTCAGTGCTTCACATATATTAAGTACTCAATACTTTAGCTCAATCTGCTGATAACATTCTGATATTCATGAGATGATTAACTGATAAGGCAATTGATTATTTAATTGAACACTGGTTCAATTATTTATTGTACAATGTAAAGTCTACTCTGTGGACTGGGATTATTCATTTCAGATTCAAGAATTTGATCTGTTGTCAAACCAGTATTTATTTGGATTTGGAAAATGAGTTCACACAAAAATGTACTTAGGTATGCTAAAGCTATGTGAATGCCACCAGAGAAATGTATCTGCTCTTGAAAAAGTTAAAATAGAATTGAAAAGATATCTATCCCTGACTACTAAGGGAGCAATGAAAAGACATTCTAATATTCCATGCTAACTGCATTCAAAATATTAGATATTATGGAGTGTTTAAGGAAAGTTTGTGGAAAACATAGGACTTTGAATTAAGCCTCCAAATATATGTATAGGTACAGAGAAATGGAAAGAGAATAGTGGCGGAAAGCAGCATAAGCCAAGACAAAGGGTTAGAATAAACCTAGTACATTAAGATAATTGAGTGGGACAAGGGGTGAAAGCAAGGGGTGAGAGGCCCTGATGTCGAAATTAAAAGCAAGACAAAATGGATAGTGCTTTAGTATACAAGCTCTAGAACCAGACTACTTGAATTCAAATCTTGCACTTTTCAAAAGGTTTGACTCTGTGCAAATAACAACCCCTGGGTTTCAGTTTCTTCACTTGTAAAAAAGGATAATAATGCTACCCACCTACCTAATATTTTGTTTTGTGAGGATCTAAAAGGAAATTCTATATATATAATTATATATATATATATATATATATAATTATATATATATATAATTTATATATATTATAATTTATATATATATATATTGTTCACTAAAGCATATATATATATATGGCTTGGTACCACATAAGGACATATAAGAGTCCCAGTACAGAAATATACAGAGTAATAGAAATGTAAGGCACACAGAAGAAGAGTATTTAAAGAAAAACAGTGACAGGTCCTTGAGGCCCAACCCCTGAGGTCAGGAGGTACAAAGAGTCAGTTATCAAAGAGAAGTAGCTAAAGCCAGAAGAATGCCTTAATGTCATTGAACAACTCAGGCTGCAAGGTCTGTTTTATCTGGTGAGGGGAAATAAAACAATTGGTACATTTCCAGTTCTTGGACCCCTAGGCATAAATGCTGCTCAACTGGCCATGTGTTTCTGAGGGGTCTTTCTTCCCCTGAAAAGCCTTATTTTGCTGAGTAAGAATGCCCTTTACTGACATTTTGGCTGAGAATGTAAATGTGTCACACTAGTCTGAGCTCAGTGGCTCAGTTTGGCTTCTCTGAGTTTTGGTACCCCAAATCTAGAGAAAAATGAGATAGAAATGAAAATTAACTGTGAAATATTTTTAATGAAAATATTAATGACTCTTCAAAAAGCCTGAGGCTTTAGTTTTCCTTTAATTACATTTTCTCACAGGAACTAGATGGTTAGCAACACTACTGAACTTGGAGTCCTGCTTTGCCTTATTCCATTAGCTGGAGGGTCCATCCTTGAACCTTTGTTTCCTCTTCTGCAAAACAAGAAACTGAGTTCACCTCTTAACTTCCCTCCTAGGGTTGTTGAAAAGCTCAATGGATGTGAGAGGATTTTGTTCATAGGAAACCCCATACATGTGAGGAAGTGGAATTGAGAGGTTGATAATTATTAATACATTTAATAATTAGATAAAACATGGGAACAGAAAGAGTACTATTTGGAATAAGTAAGAGAATTCTGTGTGTTTTGAGGTTAATGTGCTGTGGCCTGCATGTTTTCAATGGAACCGCAACCATTCCTAAAAATATTCTGGAGGTGGGATAAATATGCTTTGGTGAACAAACATTTTCTTCCCACCCAATCTCTAGGCCTGAAGGTAAAGCAAAAGCCAGAGCAAACAGCACATAGTCTATATATCGATTTACCTGAAGCTGGTCCAGAAATCTAGAATCTTTCTCATTTTTTGGAGTTACTTTCTCCACATCTGGCTTCTTCCTTCCATTTTGATCAACATCATGAGACCTAGAAGGCAGGAAACCAGAGTTTGGGCTCCATTCACCCTGGGCTCACATTGTGCCCTTGGGTAAGCTTAAAAATAATGTGTTTTGTTATTTTTTGGCCTGCCTGAAAAATAAACTAAACAGCTTAGTTAGTGTAAGGGGTGGGAGGAAAGGTGGTGATAGCCTAAAAAAATGTATTTGCTTATAAACTACAGGAATTGTGCAAATACATATAGAAAGAGAGGTTGAAGTCCAAAGTACTTTCCCTAGCACATAAAGGCTGTCACAATCTGGATTCAGGTTACACTCCCTCCTTCACCCCCTTACCGTTTCTCTAAAAATTCCATATTCTTTCCCCAAATCTGTGTCTTAATACTTTCTGGTATCTTGGTCTGAAACCTCCTACCCTTCTCATTCACTGACAGGTAAATTACACTATATCTTTGGTAACCCAGCACATTCAACATGACGCTATCAATGCTCTAATCACACTGAGTTATAATTATCTTATGTTTGTCGATATTGAGAGAGAGACTGGGAACACCCTTTAAGACATGATCTATTAATCTCCAGGTCTTAACACTGTCTTTGTAACAGAGTAGTCACTTGGCATTTGTGGAAGGAAAGAAGGGGGAAAGAAAGAAGTTGGAAAGGGTGGGAGGGAAGAAGAAAAGCTTCCTGGAAAGAACCCAGAATTCCAAGTCAAGTGATAAGGTTTGAATTCCAATATAGTCACTTTGCAACTGAGTGATGTAGAACAAATTACTTCACCTTTCTAAGCTCCAGTTTCCTTATCTGTAATATGGAGCTAATTCTCTCTAGACTGCTTCACTCACTTACTCCACCATGAAATAAAAAGGGAGAGAAAAGAGAAGTAGAGATGAAAGAGAAAACAAAAAGAAACAAAAGAAAACTGCAATTTGTGAGGAAGGGGATCAGCTAAGGTCTTGGCTAAGGTCCTGGCTGTAGGAAGAACAATGACCACGAGAGGGCAACATTAGAGCAGGGAAAATTTCCCCAGTAGCATAGAGAACACCCCACAGCTTGGATGGGCCAAGTTACATACAGGAGCCAGTACTGCTAGAGGCTCAGAACTTAGAGTGCCCTGCTAAGTTTCATACATTTTCTTCCGGGTGATTGGCACTACATGTATGGGTCATAACTACCTAGTGTTCACAGCTAGAAAGAATGATTCATTATTTATTTGTTGGAATTAAAGCCATTCTTCATAAAATTGTTGGTATCTATCACTAAATTACATGTTTGAGTTCTCACAAGCATGCTAAAATGCTACTGTTCTGCCATCTCACAGCAGGGTCCAAGGGGTTTCTTTCTGTTTCTGAAGTTCTCTCATGTCACTGCCCAAACATTTAGTCCCTCCTCAGCCCTACTCCCATAATCCTTCCATCAAGCACACCTTCATTTATAGTACTTACCTGCTCAGAAACCACTAGTAGCTCTTCATTGCCTACAGAAAAAAAAAAAAATTAAAAGGCCTTAGCCTGATACTCAAGGCTTACTGTAATCTTTGACCAAATAACTTTTCCTGTCTCCTTCTTCACCCTTTCATCAAATTCCATGGAATGGCCAAACTGGACTGTTTTCTTATCTCTGAACACATCCCTTACCCACATAGTTTTATCGGCTTGACTTGGCTCCCTCCATTGGAATTTTCCACAAGATAAAACTCTTTAATGACACTGTTACATAACACTTTATCTTCCCATAGAACCTTCTCTAATTACACTAGCCACAAGTTACCAGAAGTTAGACTACTTTGTGAGTATATATATATATATATATATATATATATATATATATATATATATATAGGCATTGTTATATATTGTTATATATTGTTATATATATTGTTATAAAATATTTGTTTCATTCATTCTCATTCATTGATTCTTTTGATTGCCATGTATTATTGAGCATTTATTACATGTCAGGTACCATGTAAAGATCTCAGAAATGACCAAGACTTTGTCATGGCCCTCCAGGAACTAAGTGTCCACATGGAGAATGACGTATTTATCATACCATATTAGTTGTGTGCATGTTGTATGAAAATAAAGGTACACGGATACACAAAAAGCCTGCAAAAGCTAGGTTAGAGCCAGACTGGAAAGCCAGATAAAAGAGTTAGGATATGAAGAAAGAGCGTGATTCTTTGGATAAATGTTCTTCAAGTACTTAGCATGTCAACGTGTGCTTGGTGAATTACCCAGTCTGATATAAAAGGAGTTTTTGAATTGGAGAGAGGACTGAAGATTCGTGAATTAGGCTAAGGATTCCAGACGAGGTGAGAACAATTGCAGTACACATTAATTTTCTCTACTAGGTGTATAATTGTTTGGGAGTAAGAACTCTGCCTTATCCAATTATGCCCCATTGCACCTATTATTGGAAGTTTGTGCATTTGTAGAGTTTCAAAGTTGGAAGGTACTTTAAGGATTGGCTAGCCCTTGTTCCACAAATGAAGAAAAGAAAACTCTTAGAAATAAAGTGAATTGGTCAGTCATCCAACTTGTTAATGCAAAAATTAAGACTTTTGGGAACTCAAAGTTCAGTGATCTTTTAACTCTTCTACATCTCATACTTCAAAACATTCAACAATCTTCATTGTGGCTGAGAATTCCAGCAGTAAAGATCTGATGTTTATCTCTAGTATGTTCATTTCAGAAGGAACACTAAGGGAGATCCAGATTTCATTGTATACCTGGGGAGACTGAGACCCAAAGAGAAGTGACTGGCTCAAGATCACAGATCTGGGGCCAGAACTCATAAGGTATTTATTGAGTGGAATTGAATACATTCCCTGTAATAACGGCATCATCTCTTGCATCAGCTAACAAGTGATTACCCTTCTCTTTAAATAATAAACAGACTCCTAATTGACATTATTTATCATTTGGTCTTAATCTTGAACATGTATACTTTTGCAAAAGTCTTCTCAAAAGCCTGGAACATTTGCCTTAGCAAAAAGCATAATAACCCAATGAGCTGCTCTCCTACCTCTAAACAATTTGTAACTATCCAGAGAAAATTTTCCTCACTCTCTCTGCTTGGCTCTTCTTCTTCCCTGCTACCACCAAAGGGAAAAAGAAAAGAAAACATGTATAATAATTTCTAGACAGTGTTCTTTATGTGAAAGTTGAAAGACTATCTCACAAGTTATGGGAGCACAGGGTATTGAGACTGAACTGGGCAGAGGTAGAGCAGGTAGGCACCAAGACCTACCTGGCCTGGGTGTTCAGACATTGGGTTGGAATAGAAATGGAACTATTTGGAAGAACAAGACTCAGACCACCAGCTGCAATATTGGCCCAGGAACTGAAGATACACTTGTTTTTTTTTGTTTTTTCGTTTTTTATTTTAAGCAAATCTGAACCAAATTCCCATCGCAATTTGACATAGGCACCAGGGGCTGAGTTGTTTCAGGCAAGGCGATAAAAGCTCTCTATGATCTCTAAAAATGAATAAAATGTGAGCAAGATTTATAAGCAGGGTCTTTCTTGAACAGTACAGTATTTCTTTTTTTAATATTTTTTAAAAATTAAGTTTTTGGGGGTAACGTTGGTTAATACAATTATATAATTTCAGGTGTACATTATAATCTGATATCTGTATGTTCTAAAGTGTTTCCTCAGCTACTCAAAGTCCAGTTTCCTTCAGCTACCGTATATTTGATCTCCTTTCCCCACTTCGCCATCCCCCTACCCCACTATATGTGACCCCCTTTACCTTGTCTACCTTCCCGCTTCTCCCCCACTCCCTCTGGTAAGCACTATTCTATAGTCCATGTCCATGAGTTTCTGTTTGTCCTGTTCATTTGTTGCTTTTAGGTTTATATCCCACATATAAGTGATATTTGATTTTCAAATTTTTCTGTCTGGGTTATTTCACTTAGCATGATTATCTCAAAGTTCATCCATGTCGTCATAAATGACAGTATTTCATCTCTTCTTATGGCTCAGTGATATTCCATTGTATATATGTACAACAGCTTCTTTAGCCAATTATCAATCACAGGACATTTTCAGAGGTCTCTATGCCCTGTCTACTGTGAATAATGCTGCTATGAACATTGGTGTGCAAATATCTTTTCTAATATGGGTTTTCAAGTTTGGGGTAAATACTCAGTAGAGAGATTGCTGGATCATATGGTAGATCAAGTCTTAGTTTTTTTAGGAACCTCTATACTGTTTTCCATAGTGGCTGTACCAGTTTGCAGTCCCACCAGCAGTGTATAAGGGTTCTTTTTACTCTGCATTTTCTCTAGCATTTGTTATTACTTGTCCTGTTGATTATAACTATTCTAACAGATGTGAGATGGTATCTCATTGTGGTTTTGATTTGCATTTCTCTAATAGCTAGCGATGGTGAGCATCTTTTCATATATTTGTTGGCCATTTGTATGTCCTCTAAGAAGAAGTGTCTGTTTAGGTCCTCTGCCCATATTTTGATTGAATCGTTTGTTTGTTTGTTTATTTGTTTGTTTTGCTATTGTTATTGAGTCATATGAGTTCTTTGTATTTTTTGGATATTAAACCCTTATCGGAGATTATTGCAAATATATTTTTCCATTTGGATGATTGTCTCTTTACCTTGTTGATGATTTCTTTTGCTGAGCAGAAGCTTTTTAATTTGATGTAGTGCCATTCATTTAATTTAGCTTTTGCTTTCCTTGCATTTGAGATCAAATTAATAAAATCCTCTTAAAGTTCAAGTTCCTTGAGTTTAGTTCCTATGTTTTCTTCTACGTATTTTATTGTTTCAGGTCTTATATTCAGGTTTAATTCATTTGGAGTTAATTCTGGTGTGTGGTGATAGACAATAGTCTAGTTTCATTTTTTTGCAGGTGGCTTTCCAGTATTTCCAGCACCAGTTATTGAAGAGGCTTTCCTTTCTCCACTGTATATCTTTGGCATTTTTGTCAAAAATTATTTGCCCATATAAATATGAGTTTACTTCTGGACTCTCAATTTGGTTTCACTGGTCCGTGAGTCTGTTTTGCTGCCAATACCATGCCATTTTGATTACTGTCACTTTGCAGTATAATTTGAAGTTGGGCAGAGTGATGCCTCCAGGCTCCTTTTTTCTCAGGATGGCTTTGGCAATTGGAGATCTTTTGTGCTTCTATACAAATCTGATGATTTTTTGTCCTATTTTTTTTTTAAATGCCAATGGGATTTTGACAGGGATTGCATTAAATCTGTATAATGCTTTAGATAATATGATCATTTTACTATGTTGATTATTCCAATCTGAGAACATGGAATATCTTTCCATTTCTTTATATCTTCTTCAATTTCTTTTAATAGGATCTTGTAGATTTCATTATATAAGTCCTTCCCATGTTTCGTTAAATTTATTCCTAGGTATTTTATCCTTTTTGTTACAATTGCAAAAGGAATTATTTTTTCCACTTCTTTTTCTGACACGTCCTTATTCGAGTATATGAATGCTATGGATTTCTGAATGCTGATTTTGTATCCAGAAACTTTACTGTTTGTTATTGGTTCTAGTAGTGTTCTCGTGGGATATTTAGGGTTTTCTATACAGAGAATCATGTAATCTGCAAATAGTGACAGTTTGACTTCTTCGTTTCCTATTTGGATGCCTTTTATAGATTTCTCTTGTCTGATTGCACTTTCTAGGACCTCCAAAGTTATATTGAATGACAGTGGTGAGAGTGGACAGCCTTGCCTTGTTCCTGATCTTAGAGGGAAGGTTTTTAGTTTTTCACCATTAAGTATAATGTTGGCTGAGGGTTTGTCATAGATGGCCTTTATTATGTTAAGGTACTTTCCTTCTATACTGATTTTGTTAAGTGTTTTGATCATAAATGGATGCTGTATCTTGTCAAAGGCTTTTTCTTCATCAATTGAAATGATCGTAGGATTCTTATATTTTAATTTGTTTATGTGGTGTATCACATTATACATATGTCGAACCATCTATGTGCCTCTGAGATGAAGCTCACTTAATCGTGGTGTATAATCTTTTTAATATGTTGCTGTATTCGGTTCGCTAGTATCTTATTTAAGATTTTTGCATGTGTGTTCATGAGATACATTGGTCTGTATTTTTCTTTTTGTGTGTTATCTTTACCAGGTTTTGGTATCAGGATAATATTGGCCTCATAAAATGAGGTGGGAAGTATTGTCTCCTCTCCGATTTTTTGGAAGATTTTGCGGAGAAAAGGTATTAATCTTCTTTGTATGTTGGGTAGAATTCACTGGTGAAGCCATCTGGTCCTGGACTTTTACTTTTTGGTAGGTTTTTGATGATTGTTTCAATTTCCATACTGCTGATCAGACTATGTAGATTTTCCAGTTCTTCTTGATTCAGTCTAGGAAGGTTGTATTTTTCTAAGTACTGGTCCATTTCTTCTAGATTACTAAATTTGGTATTATATACATTTTCATAGTATTCTTGTATGATCCTTTGTATTTCTGCAATGTCAGTTATAATATCCCCTCTTTCATCCTAGATTTTATTTGTGTCTTTTCTCTTTTTTCTTTAGTGAGTCTAGCCAAGGGTTTGTTAATTTTATTAATCTTCTCTAAGAACCAACTCTTTGTTGCATTTTTTATTGTTTTTTGTTTTGTTTTGTTTTCAATTTCATTTATTTCTGCTCTAATTTTGATTATTTTTTTTTCCTTCTGCTGACATTAGGCTTTATTTGTTCTTCCTTTTCTAGTTTTTAAGATGAAGCACTAGGTTGTTTATTTTGGCTCGTTCTTGTTTTTGGAGATAGGCCTGTAATGATATGAACTTTCCTCTTATAACCGCTTTTGCCATGTCCTAAAAGTTTTGATATGTTGTGGTATCATTATCATTTGTTTCTATGTATCTCTTGATCTCTCTTTATTTCTGACCTCATTATTCTGACCTCATTATTCTTCAGTAGCATGTTGTTTAATCTCCATGTATTTGCAGTTCTTCCTGCTTTCTTTGCACAGTCAATCTCTAGTTTCAAATATTATGATCAGAGAATATAGTTGGTATGATTTCAACCCTCTTATATTTGCTGAGACTACCTCTGTGTCCCAATATGTGGTCAAATCTTGAGAATGTTCCCATGTGCACTAGAGAAGAATGTATAAGTAGCTGTTTTGAGATAGAAGGCTCTGTCAATGTCAATTATATCCAGTTGGTCTAATGTGTCATGTAAGGATGTTATTTCCTTATTGATTTTCTGTTTGGATGATCTGTCTATATCTGACAGTGGGGTATTTAGGTCCCCTACTATGATAGTGTTTTGGTCTGTTTCTCCCTTTAGTCTCAGTAATTTCTTTACACATTTTGGGGCTCCCTAATTGGGAATATAGATATTAATAAATGTTATGTCTTCATGGTGCATGATTTCCTTTATTATTATGAAGTGTCCCACAGTATCTTTCGTTATCTTTTTTTTTTTATTTTTAAGTCTATTTCACCTTATATTAGTACCGCTACTCCCACTTTTCTCTGAATGCCATTTCCTTGAAATATCATTTTCCACCCTTTCACTTTGAGTCTTTGGAGCTGAGATGTGTCTCTTGGAGGCAGCATATGGTTACATTTTGTTCTTTGTTTCATTCTGCAACTCTGTGCCTTTTTATTAGTGAGTTCAGTCCATTTACATTTAAGATGATTATTGAAATATGAGGTCTTTTAGAGCCATTTTATCTTTTGCTTTCCGGTAGCTCAGTATTTCCATTGCTCTCTTGTTCTTCTGTTTTCTTTATTTTGGTTGGCTTTTGTGGGTTTCCCCTCTGGTCCTTCTTGTTTTATATGATATACTTCAGTTCTGAATTTTGTTGTGTGGTTACCATTATGAATATATAGAGCATAGTTATATATATACAGTCATCCATTTTCTTCTGTGCGTGCTTTATCTCCATTCCCCTTTGTGAATTTTGATCTTTGAATTTTCCCCTTTACTGTCATTGTTGTCTCAATTTGTCCCTATGTATGCTGAACGTTCATTACTATCTTGCTATAGTAATTCTCTTATTATTTAAGCTTATAATGCTCTGTTCTTAATAAGGGTTGCGCCCCTCTGCTTCTATTTGCCTGATAGTCATTTTATTCATAATTATTTTTTTTGTTTTGTTTTGGTTTTTTGTCATTTTGTTTTAGGTGATTTTACCCCTTTCAGTAGTGCAGACATCATAGTGGAAAATTCCTTCAATTTTTGTATTTCTGGAAAGGTCTTTATTTCTCCTTTATATCTAAAGGAGAGCTTAGTTGTATACTTCATTCTAGGCTGGTAGTTTCTTTCACTTAATAGTTTAAATATTTGATTCTATTCCTTTCTGGCTTGTAAGGTTTGCTTTGAGAAGTCCAAGGTTAATCTTTTATAAGTTTTCTTTTATAAGTTACTGTGTTCTCCCTGGCTGCCCTGAGAATTCTGTCTTTTTCATTGATTTTTGATAATTTTAATAAAATGTGAAGGCCTTTTTGGGTTGAGATAATTGGGTGTTCTGTTGACTTTTTGAATTCCAAGCTCTAGTTCATTCCTTAGATTTGGGAAATTCTAGTCAGCTCTTTGTCTGAAAATGTCTTCTACTCCCTGCTCCTTTTTCTTGCCTTCAGTAATGCCCATTATTCTTATGTTTCCTCTTCTGATGGTATCAGCTAGTTCTTGTATTTCTCTTTCATTATTTTTCATTCTTTGGTTTCTCTCTTTTTCCTTCTGATTTGTTTCTAGATTTCTGTCTTCAATATCACTGACTCTTTCCTCCATTTGGTCGACTCTATTTCCCAAGCTTGCTATTTCACTTTTCAGGTCTTGCAGTGTTTTGTTTGTTTGTTTGTTTGTTTGTTTGTTTTTAATCTCCAGAAGATCTCATCTATTCTTTTTGAGGGTTTCAATCTCTTTGCATTGCTCTTCTATTTTATTATTATTATTATTATTATTTATTTATTCCTGAAATTGTTAATATGACTTATTTTGGAACTCAGTGAGTTTTTTCAGAAGTACCATCCTGAATTCTCTGTCATTTAAGTTGCATATTTCTATGTCTGTAAGCTTATTTTCTGGAGGGTTTTCTCTTTCTTTCTGAGATGCCTTGTCACTTTAGTTGTTCATGGTGTTTAATGGACTATTTCTCCACCTGGGCATTAATGGAAATGTGTGCTACTTTTTTTTCCAGAAAGATTTATTATATAAAGGTCTCTCTTTAGCCTGCTGCAAGTAAGGCAGTTTTCTTTTGGTTTCCAGAAGGTGGCGTCTAAGCCTCTTGGATCTCTGCTTTATATAAAGCCTTAATAATGCCTTTTTATTTTCTTATAAATATTTAATCACACTCACTACTCTCAGTTTCAGTCCCTGTTAGTGTTAGCAACGGTTTTGGTAGTGTGATTCCCCTGGGGCTCCACAGTGAGAGTTCTCGGAGGGTATGCGGGGAGGGGCCCTCTGGGTTGGGGATTGGGGTCTGCGGCTAAGTCTCAGTTTTGCAGCCGTGTCCTGCAGATATCAACTGTTGCTTCTCTGCAGTCTGTTTCTTTGCTTTCTGCCCTGATGACTGGGCCTTGCCACCGGCTACGTGGAACTCACAACTATCCCTGGCAGGGCTGTTCAGGGAAGTTGTTACACCTGCTCGCTTCCCCCTCCCCCTACGAGGAGCTCCGACGGCTGCGAGAGGCAGCTTCTTCATTTCTCCCAGTCTGCTGCCCGACATCCAGGATTCTGACCTGTCGTAGCTCTTATGCGTAGATCTCACAGGTCAGAACCCTATGCTCAGACATGCTAGTGTGCCTTTTGGGTGTTTTATGTTGAGTTTTCAATGTTCATCTTATTATTGCTTCAAGGGGAGAAATCTAGGGACGTCTCTCACTCCACCATGTTTCTCTAAACTCTATATATGGTATTTCTAACATCACACAAAGTTTGATTTATAAGGGACCTTGGAAATAAATTTTCCTGCCTCATTTTATAGGCAGGACACTGAGGGTCAGAGCGGTGACAAGAAGTACCCAAGTTCTTACTATCATGTTTCAGAGAAAATACTAAAAATTGCATTCCTATTCTGAGCTGAATGCCCTTCCATAACACCAAATGCTATTCAACATTCTTGCCTCTGCCCTAAACCTTCTGGGTAGAGATACTTGTGGGTCTGGAAATACCTTACTCTATCATGTCTTTCCCTCTCTCTTCTTCTGTATTTCCATATTTGTCTGGTACGGATAATTATTTTGGTGATTTTATCGACTTCTCTCACAATGCACATGCATATACATGCACATGGATAAATGTGCGGTGATCTGAAGGATAGTTTACAGGGTCATTTAAAAAATAAAATTAGGTTCTATGGTCCACAGATAAAATTCTAGCATTAAGTCTATGACATTTCCTTAGCACCATAGATAAGGATTCCTGAGTCATAGGCCTCCTGGTGCTTGGACCAAGGGAGCCAGAGGGAATAAGGTGAATGTGACAGCAGGTTTATGAAATTTTGGGGTCTTCTACTAAGCTCTTAAAGTTAGACAGATCAGCCTCTTTCCATCAGCAGGTCAAAAACTAAGGTCATTAAGTAGATATGGTCAGGATATTGAATTCCCAGTATTTACATTGTGGTACTAGGTAAATCACTTAGTCTTTCTGAACTTCAGTTTCTATTTCTCCAAAATGTGGCAAATAAAACCCTACCTCATGGGATTTTTAGAAGGAACAAAAAACAAAATCTCAGGTACATGACAGATTCTCAAGAAATGTTCATCAATTTTCCTGACTGTATCTTCTATCTTTACTGGCTTTTTTTTTTTTTTAAATGTAAGCATGCCTCAGATTTCTCTCTTTGTTCCTCTTCTTTTCTCCAAACTCTTTTCCTGGTATCCAATTATCTCCACAGTATTAATTTCCACCTGTTTCCAAAGAAGTTCCAAATCTTTTTTTTCTAGCCCTACATCACTCCAGAGGCTCTCCTCTACTTCCAAATACCTATTGGTTATTTCCACTTGGATAATTCACCACTAAACGCTCAATCAAAACCATTTATTTAACACTTTATCTTCCATGAGAAATTAGATTTTAGGTTCTACGTTTGTTTTTTTTAAATTTTTTCACTTATTTATCTTTTCTCCACCCAGTGTCTACCACAATTCATGACAATTAATAGATGTTCGAAAATGCTTGTCAGATGAGTGAATAAACAGATAATCAAATAAATAAATGAAGAAAAGTTTGCTACTGTGTCGGCTAAGAATTTACTTAAAGAGTAAGGATGCTCATTTAGTCCAGATTTTCAGAATAATCCTGACTTCATATATTCTTTTTTTTTTAAATTCAAGTCTCTGTGTCAGACTCTGTAAATAGATAGACTTTCAATTAGAAATACGTGATTGCTCTAACAATAGGCTAGGTGAGAGATAATAACATTCTGACTTACAGCAGTAGCAGCGGGAGTAGATTGGGAGAAACCATTATGAGAGACAGAGAGATATACTCATATACAGTGCCAACTTTGTACAAGTGGCATTGTGTGAGAGGCAGCATTCAATTTCTACTAGCATCTCATTGAGATGATATGAGTCTCTCTTTGGATTTCTGTTGTTCCTTGCGTTTCATCTAATAGCTGTATGAGCTTCCACCTTAGTCTCAGTATAGGTCTCGGTAATTGGACCAAGCCTCCTGTCCCAAACACGTACACACACACACACACACACACACACACGCATGCACACACGCATGCACACACACACACACACACACAAGCGCGCGCACGCGCGCGCGCACACACACACACACACACACACATACACTTCAGTTCTTCCAGAATTTTCTGGCCTGAAGTTTACCCTGGTTCTAGAAGGATGCTCAACACAACTCTACGATTCTAACACATAATAAATGCTTACCTAGATATTCCCACCTCCCCTTAATGATGGTGGCAGTCTGACCTCTCCTCCTCTTCTCAGTCCTGTCTTTCTCTAGGATACTGTGTGTTTCCATGTACTTTTCATGCTTTCTGCTTCTGCCTATCTCCAGCTTTATCTAAGATTTTCTGCTCACCTTTATTTACCAATTAAACAACCATCTCAGCTCAAATCACTTGATCAAACATATATTTACCATAAATGCATATCGGGCTCTTGCTGGGCACTAATGTTACAGAGATGACTATCACTGAATACAAGGAGCCTTCAGCTTAGTGGCGAAGGTACACATTTTAGTCATCTACTGCTGCTTAACAAAACATCCCAAACTTAAAGATATAAAGTAAAGTAACTATTTTATTATGTTCATGGTCTCTGTGGGTAAATTTGAGATAGGACATAGTAGAGATGGCTTTTCTCTATTTCATGATGTCTTGAGAATTGGAAAGACTTTAAGACTTGGGGTAATCTGACAACTGGAAGCTATTATTGTGGAGACATCTTCAACTTAAATGTTGGCTGGGATCTTAGCTGCAGCTATAGGTAGAATAGTGGTGGCAGAGCAGAAAGAAGGCATCATTAGCAAGTATTATTCAAAAAGAAGCTGGACAAGAACACTATTACTTAGTTCTTTTTGGTTTAAAAACATTACTTAAGCACTTAATATGCACAAAAGGTTGCTTTCCATGATTCTTCCCATAGAGTATCACAATTTTCCAAGTATCTCCTATTGTCTCATTGGATCTTTCAGCTATGCTTAAAGGTCAGTGTGATGAAAATGAGGCTCAAAATCCACTGATGTTTATCACAGATTTAAGTTTCAAGCAGGCCCAAATGTAAAGATTTACTAATTAGTTGATTTATATGGCAATAAAGAAATACAGTATGGACTAGATATGTATGTGTATGTGTGTGGCACTACTGTGACAGACTTTTGCCTCTATATGTAATGGAGTATGAGACCAGCTGGAGTAGATGGCCTGGGAAGGTTGGTACAGTTGGCTCCAGTAACCTGAGGTTTTCCAGCTTTAGATCCTCTATCTTGTCAGTTTCGGGGTATCCTTCAGCCATTGACAATCCAGAGTGAGAACGCAGGTAGTCTTCAAAGCTGGAAGGAAAGGTAGAATGGTTGGAATACCTCTAGTGGCCTAGAACTCCAGCCCCAAATAGTGAAGCTTCTCCAGCCCACTGCTCCGTAAGTTATTCCACCTACCCCGCTACCACTCAAGCATTTGAGTAAGAGGTAGAAAACAGTTTGAAGTGGTGGAATGAGTCCTGGGTAGGGAGGGATCAGGGCATATATCAAAAGCCCACATTTTGCTAAACATTTTAAGTATATTCTTACACTTTTATTTGAATTCTAACCCCTGAAAGGGAGCATTTTGTTTCATTTTATTCTATTTAATTTTGTACTTAAGTAAAATGCATATGCAGTAAAATACACTAATTTCAAGTGTACAGTTGATGAGTTTTGACAAAAATATATACCTGGATAATCAAAACCCATTTCAAGATATAGAACATCTCCAGAAGGTACCTTTGTGCTCCCTCCATTCTATAACTCCCTAGGGTCAACCCTTATTCTTAGTTAAATCGCCATATATTAGTTTTACCTACTGTTCATATTACATATTAACATATGATACCTGAACTTTATATAAATATAATCACACAATATGTACACTTTTGTGTGTTGCTTCTTTCACTAAGCATGTTTTTAAAATCATTTTGTACTGCCCCATTAGATTAGCCATCTATTGCTCTGTAACAATATTATTATAAAGCTAGCAGATTAAAATGAAACACTTGTATTATCTCATAATTGGGTCAGGAGTCTATGCATGCCTTAACTGGGTCCCTGCATCAAAGTCTCATAAAGCTAAAATCAAGATGTTGGTGAGGGCTGGCAGTCTCAGTTGGGGCTTAACTGGAAAAATATTTACTTCCAAGCTCATATGGTTATTGGCAGCATTCAGTTACTTGCAATTTGCTGGACTGAGGGCCTTAGTTTATTGCTGGCTATTGGAAACATACTACCAATAAAGCTATAAGCACCTATTTATATTATATATATATATATATATATATATATATATATATATATATCAGTTAAAATTAAAAACAGTCATCCATGCACCACCTAAAAACATCTTGTATACCATAGGTCAGTGGTACTTGTAGAATTTGGGAAATACTTGTCTGGCTGTGTATTGCAGCTGGGGATTATATTCTTCTTGTTCTGGCTCTATCACCAATTCTCCATGTGGTCTTGGCCAAGTTCCTTCACCTCTCTGGGCTCCAGTTTCCCTATATGTAAAATGACAGACTTGGAGTGAACCACTTAGGGGCCCTTTTAGGTCTGCCTTGTGTTCTGGGTCAGAGACAGCAATGAATAGAATTAGATGGCACATTAGTACAGATCAGTGGCAGAATGGAGATGTTTAAATTCATTGGTTTCCCTATGTCATACAGTGTACACATTTTCACTTTTGGACACAGAGTAGTACATATGTACATGCATACATGTTTTTCTACTGAGGTAGAGAAAGGAATTGTGCATATATGTAGGTAGGTTGCATGGGGCTCCCTCTCACCATCTACTGCACCCCAAATTGTTACCAATTACTGACTCAGCATGCCACATGACTTCAGCCTTCCAGCTACTTACATTCAAAGAGTATAACCATTGTCTGTTGTTATTTGTCTTTTCAGAAAAATCTCCTTATGAATGCAGCAGCTCAGGGAGCCAAATTTAGCCAGGAAGTAAGACCTCCTTTTCAATGTGGTGTTGATTGTGTGAAATTGTTACTATTTGTGGTGTTGATTGTATGCGAAATCATTACTATTATTTAGAAAATATCACAAAGGGTCATAATTTTAAGTTCTAGATTCAATTAATTTCAATTAGTTGTTGTTATGATAATCTTCCTTCACCTGCTAGCAAGAACTCCCAGTCTCTGCTAAGCCATGAATAGCCGCAGGGGCCTTGTTTACATAATGAAATGATTAATTTGATGACTTAACATAATGGTACTGGGAAAACATTTACACTCTGAACCATATATACCTACTTACCATTTCAATACAGTTTGGGTTCTTCCATAAGCATGACTGCAGCCTCATTTTCAAATTGAATTATAAACAAGCTAGTGTTGGTGAAGTGCTCACTGGATGTCCAGGTCTGGGTCAGTCCAAACCATGCATCAAAGAGATACAGGAAAGGGGAAAAGGAGAGAAAAGTCACATATAAGACATCTACTCTAGGCATTTCGCTAAACACTACCATTTATAAATGTACTATCCCAAGAATTCTTTGAAGAGAATATTATTACTAACCTGATTTTACAGACAAAGAATCTAAAAGGTCACATAACAGCAGCAGAGCTAAGATTGCTCTCCAGGCCCAACTAACTTCAAAACCTATATTTTTCTACTATGGTATACTTTTAAGTATAAGTGTCCCTGCATTTTAGCTCTTCTCTGTACAATAGGGAAAAGGAAAAAATATGAGATATATCAGCTTATGCTTATATTTCACCTCCTCCAAGAAGCTCTCCTTGACCATCTCAGTCTGTAGGACTCTTTCTCAGCCAATGGGATTCTCTCTGCTCAGAATCCATGTAGCACTCAGTATCTGTATTACTTATTCAGTAAATTGTATGACAGGGTGCGAAAGATTTTTATAGATGATTCAAACTCTTCTTTGTACTAATGGGAAAATTGGGGGCCAGAGAGCGGAAAGGAATTGCCAAAAGTCGCACGGTAGATGAGAGTAATAACTGAGACTAGATCAAAGGCTTCCTGAATCTTGGTCTAGTGCTTTTGTTCCTATATCCATGTTGAGGCAAATAGTGCAGAAGGAAAATGAGAGGTAAGCTGGCCCAGAGAAACAATCAAATCTGATATCCAAAAGCCAGATGACACTTATTTAATGTGTGCAAAATTGCCTAGCATGTCCCCAGACATATAGTAGTTTCTTAATATGCTTTGGTTTTCTCTGAATCAAAAACTATTTGAGCCATTTTCACCATCTGCTCGGGGTCTCTACAGCAAAGGAGTGGATTAACCAAGGTACCCTGTGGCTAGGATTTGTTTTTTTAGACATTCTTTCCTCTTCTCATTCATCTGCTTTTATATCTTTATAATTTACATACTTATTTCCTTTTTGGTTTCCTTTACAGGCACACCTCATTTAATTTCACTTCACTTTATTGCACTTTGCACATATTGAGTTTTTTACAAATTGAAGATTTGTGGCAACCTTGAATTGAAGAAGTCTGTTTTCAACATCATTTGCTCATTTTGTGTTTCTGTGTAACATTTTGGTAAGCTCACAATATTTCAAACTTTTTAATTGTTATTATATTTGTTATGGTGATAAGTGATCTTTGATGTTACTATTCCAAGTGTTTTGGGCTGCTATGAACCACATCCATATAAGATGATGAACTTAATTGGTAAGTGTTGTGTGCATTTGGACTACTCTACCTACCAGTTGTTCCTCCATCTCTCTCCTTCCCCATGGGCCTCCTTAGTCTCTGAGAAACAACAATATTAAAATTAAGCCAATTAATAACCTTATAATTGGCCTCTGAGTGTTCAAGTAAAAGAAAGGGTCATGTCTCTCCCTTTAAATCAAAAGCTGGAAATGATTAAGCTTAGTGAGAAAAACATGTCAAAAGCTTAGATAGTCCAAAAGCTAGGCCTCTTGTGCCAGTTAGCCAAGTTATAAATACAAATGAACAGTTCTTGAACAAAATTAATAGTGCTACTCAAGTGAACATGCAAATGATAAAAAAGCAAAACAGCCTTATTGCTGATTTGGAGAAACTTTTAGTGGTTTGGATAGAAGGTCAAATCAGCCATAACATTCCCTTAATCCAAAACCTAATCCAGAGCAAGACCCTAATTCTCTTTGATTCTATGAAGGCTAAAAGTGGCAAGGAATGTGCAGAACAAAAGTTTGAAGCTAACAGAAGTTGGTTCAAGAAGTTTAAGGAAAGAAGCCATCTCCATAAGATAAAAATGCACAATGAAGAATGCATAAGCACAGACACAAAATTTTAAACATGCGTTCAATTATAAGATTTATATGAAAGACTAATATGCAATAAAATTAAAAATAAAGGGAATCTACATGTTTTTAAAAATGTGACATGAAACAGCAAGTGCTGATGTAGAAGCAACAGCATGTTATCCAGAATACCTAGCTAAGACAATTAATGAAGGTGGCTATACAAACACACATACACACACAAAAAAAGATTTTTAATTTAGACAAAATAGCCTTTTATTACAAGAAGATGCCATCTAGGACTTTCATAGTTAGAGAGAAGATGCTTCAAAGTTTCAAAGGACAGGCTGATGACTTTACGTTGAAGTCAGTGCTTATTTGCCATTCCCCAAATCCTAAGACCTTTAAGAATTATGCTACACCTACTCTGCTCATGCTCTATAAATGAAATAACAACTGGATGACAGCATACTGTCTACAACATGGTTTACTGAATATTTTAAACCCACTATTGAGACCTACTGCTCAGAAAAAAAAAAATTCCTTTCAAAATATTACTGCTCATTGAAAATGTACCTGGTCACCCAAGAGCTCTGCTGGTAAAGTGCAATGAGAGTAGTGCTATTTTATGCTTGCTAACACAACATCCAATTCTGTAGCCCATAGATAAAGAAGTAATTTTGATTCTCACATCTTATTATTTAAGAAATACACTTCATAAAGCTGTAACTCCCATAGATAGCAATTCTTCTGATGGATCTGAGCACGGTAAATTGAAAAACCTTCTGGAAAGGATTCACCATTGTAGATGTCATTAAGAACATTCATGATTCATGGGAAAGAGCAAAAATGTTGACATTAACAGAAATTTGTAAGAAGTTGATTCCAACTATCATGGATGACTTCGAGGGGTTTGAGACTTCAGTGGAGGAAATAACTGCAGATGTGGAAATTTCAAAAGAACTAGAATTAGAAATAGAGTCTGAAGATGTGATCGAATTGCTATAATCTCATAATAAAATTTTAACTGATGAGGAGTTGATTCTCATGTATGTGCAGAGAAAGTAGTTTCTGGAGATAGAATCTATTTCTGGTGAAGATGCTGTGAAGACTGTTGAAATGACAGCAAAGAATTTAAAATATTACATAAACTTTGTGTATAAAGCAGCAGCATGGTTTGAGAGGATTAACTCTAATTTTAAAAGTAAAATTTCAAACAGTATTACATGCTACAAAGAAATCATTCACAAAAGAAATGTCAATAAATATGTCAAACTTTACTGTTGTTTTCTTTTACAAATTGCCACAATCACCTCAACTTGCAGCAACCATTACCTTGATCAGTCAATTGCTATCAACATCAAGTCAAGACTCTCTACCAGCAAAAAGATTACGACCCACTGAAGGCTCAGATGATGGTTAGCATTTTTTCACACACAAAAAAGATATTTTAATTAAAATATATACATTTTTTAGACAATGTTATTACATACTTAGAAGGCTACGGTATAGTGTAAAGATTATTTTTAAATGCATTTGGAAACTTTATTGCAGTGGTATGAAATTGAGCCCACAATATCTTTGAGGTATGCAACTTTCCATTCATCCTCTATGTTTCTTTCTGATGATTAATTCTGTTCATGTCACTTTTCTGATAAAAATTTAATGATTTCCAATCATCAACAGGATTAGCCTAACTTCGTGGTGTAGCATCGAAATTGGATCTCAAACTTCCTATCCATACGCACTCCTTCTACCCTCTTCCACCCTCCTTCTGACACATAACCTAATCTCTGGTAATTAAAAGTTACCATCTATTTGTTATGTCCTGTCCTTTCATTCCTCTGTGCCTTTGCACATAATGTTCCCTCAGTATACCATCATGTTCTATCCCTGTTTCTATGCCCGGCAAGCTCAGTTTCAAAACCCACTGCAAATATCGTTCTAAATGTGAAAAGTTCCCCAATTTTTCAAAGTTAAATTTCTACTTCCTTCTAAATTTAGTTAGTCTTTAATAACATTAATTATACTGTGTTATAATCAATTAGCATATCTGCTACTCTCCCCAGTCCCTCTATCCTTAGCTGTGAATTGTTTGAAACAAGTTTTCCTTTTAGCTCTCTTCCTTCATGTGCTCCATAAATTATTTGGGCTAATTGGTAGACAACTCAGGAAGAAAAAGTACAGGAGCCAATGTATAGTTGTCTCTTCCTAACTAAAGTTTTCTGTATACTCTTCACTTAACCAGAGGACTGTTCCAGATTGGGAAAGTGGAGTCGCTTTCCTATCTCTTCTCCTTCCCTTTTATCTAAGTATAAACAGTGCTACGAAAGGCACAAAAAGGAAGGAAAGGCTAAGCAAAGAAGACTCAGTGGGGAGGAAGTGGCAGGAATTCACACACTATGGGTGAGCCAGCCCCTGCTGCAATGCACTCAGAGGCTGGTTTCATGCGTGCAGTTCTAGCCATTCCTGCCCACCCAACAGACAGAAAGGAAATTGCCCAGTGTATCCGGAAGCCTCTGTCTTGCAGATCTATCCAGGAAGTGTTGCTGGGCTAGTGTATGGTGTCTGGTGCTTTGGGGGTGCTGTGAGGGACACATGTGTGATATCAACACTGCTTCCTGTTTACAGAGGATGGCCCTGAGGGAAAGGAGGCAAACAAAAGTCACATAAATTTCCAAAGCCATTTGTAGACCCTGTCTGGATTCAGTCACTTCTCCTTCAGCTAGGTATTGGATTCCATACATCTTTTCAGCTTCCAAGAAAGCCAATTGATATATCACTTCTTCAGCTATTGGTATTGGAAGCATCAGAGAATGAGGCCTGGCCATGTGCATTGAAATTATTAGAAATATCCACATCCTGAAATGGAGGAAGATGACAAAGCTTGCCAGAAGATTTGGGTTTATTTCAGGAGCCTACACTTTAATATGTTAAGGGACAAACCAGGGGTACCCATAAGAGAGTGAGCAGACTAGGGAAGGACTGGAAACCAGGTCCCAACAAAATGGATCTGAAGAGTAGCAGTTGTTTAACTTGATTCAGAGAAGCCACAGGGGAATTGGACTGCTGTCTTCAGGCTTACAACAGGCTATCTTGAATCCTAAATGGATCTTTTGACAGAAATTGAGTTCTCCAATTCTGATGGTATTCAAGCAGGGGCAGGGTGACTGATCGATAAGGATTCAGAATAACCGAACTTAGTTGCCCTTGGAGGCTTTGTTAGCACCAGCTCTGTTGCCTTCCCTGACTTTCAGAACTTTGGACCACTAACATTTTGTAATTTATCTTGCCCATCTAGGAGACAGAAATGCTCTACTTTTGAGCTCAGGCACACAATTGCACTCATTAGATAGATGGTGGTATCTCTGAGCTCAGCATGTAGAACCACCACCACCAATGCTTTATACAAGCATACCTTGTTTTACTGAGCTTTTTTTTATTTTTTTTGGTCTTCATAGGTACTGCTTTTTGGTTTTTTTTTCTTTTTTACAAATTGAATATAAGACCTTCCACCAACCAAAAGATTATGACTTGCTAGAGGCTCAGATGATGGTTAACATCGTTTTTTTAGCAAAAATAAATAAATAAATAAATAAATAAAAAATTAATGTTTGAACAGTTTTTAGATATAATATTATTGCACACTTAGTAGACTACAGTATAGTATAAACATAACTTTTATATGCACCAGGAAGCCAAAAGAAATATGCGACCCACTTTGAAATATTCACTATTGCAGTAGTCTGGAACTGAACCCGTGATATCTTTGAGGTGTGCCTGTACCTAGAAAGGATTTACTACTTTTCAAACAGCTTCTCAACCATCCTGAAAGATAAAGATGAGGGTTAACACTCTCATTTTACAGATGAAGAAAATGCTCAGAGAGATGAGCTTCCCTAAAATAGCTATAAAGAATAAGCAATATCAGATTATACTGGCACTCCAATGTCAGCCATAGTCAGACCAGGCTTACAGTTATCCTCCCCAAGAATATTTTTTTGACCACCTATTATATACCAAGCACTATAGAAAGCAACTTGTAGGTCCTTCCCCTACCCCAACTTTTAATTCTGAAAATTTTCAAACTAACAGAAAATTTGAAAGAACAGTATAGTTAATACTTGTTGTGGCCTGTGTAGAATAGACCAAACCAAGTATGCTCTCAAAGGCTGTTTATTAGCCAGTGGCTAATAAACAAAGGAGCAGCCCCGAAATGCCAAGATACAAGATTTTTAAGCCCTAAATCCCATTCTTCATTCTATCTTAAACACAAAGGTCTATTTCTCTCCTATTCACTACCTGTCAACCCACTGGTCAGGTGTGCAAGCGGGGAGTACAGAAGCAGAAAGCTTGTTGTTAGAATGTTATGTTCCTATGGGTGATTGCCTATGTTCCCATGGGCAATAGCCAGTGTTCTCATGGGCGATGGCCAAACAGTAATTTTCAGCTTATATGCAATTGATTATTTTTCATGCCACGCAAGCAAGCAGGGTTACACAGGCTAAAATTGGCAGTTAGTGTATGAGCTCATTGTTACAAGTTTTATGATTAACAGAATGTAGTTAGGGGTCCAGAAACTAGGCCTAAGGTATAGACTTCCTTTGTCCAGTTTCAGGTTTTAATTATCCTTTAACCCTTTCACATTTCAGCAGGCTATTGCAATACCCATATTTCCTTTATCTAACTACACACACACACATGCACACACACACACACACACACACACACACACTTTTTGCTAAGCCATTTCAAAAGTCGTCTACAGACATAATGAAACTTTATCCATTAACACTTAAGCTTGTATCTTTGAAACATGAATAGTCTCTTATGTAACCACCATAGTGAGACTGGATGTCACTTGTAAAATTCTTAATTTTTTAGCAGGAAATGAAATGGGACATCTCTTGCAGAGTTAATCTTTTTAGTAAACCTAGTTAAGTTTTCTTCCCTCCTTTCTTTGGAAAAAAGGCCCTCTCTCTCAAATCCTGATAATTGCCCAGGCAACTCAGATCCTCTGGCTATTGATAAGGGTCATCAGCCCATTGTTAAGCAGAAATGATGGTAAGCCAGGCAGGGCCCTTAGAGTCTGAAGGGGGGGGGGACTTTAAGCCAAAGGTCTTTCTTTTTATTCTTTAAGAAACATATTAACCAAGACTGTTTCCCTTTACTCACTTAATAGGCAAATCAATAGTAGAAATTAATAAATGTGTCATTTAAATAACGAGTTTGTATTTTCCTTGTCTAGGGACTGAAGTGACACTTCAGCAGGAAACCCAAGACTCACCCACCCTGACTGAAGCAGAAAGGGAAAGAGATCCATGAAACATCTGTAGACAGGGACTACGGTCATTCTCAGCAGGAAGCAGATACGGAAGAAGAGACCTCCCGTTCCTCAACATCCATACTAATAAGGGGGTTCATGGTTCTTAGAAAAGAGGTGGGCAGGAAAATTAGGGGGTTTCAGGTCTGCCTGCAAAGACACTGAGGTCATCCTATTTTAGAAGGTGTCCTCCCTAATCCGCCCACAATTAAGCAAGCCAGAAGGCATTTTTTTAACTCACAGGAAGAAACCAATAGGCAGAGATTTAGGTACCAGTTTAAGTCAACGAACTTCAAATCGCCTGAGTCTCATTATATCATCATTATAATATGATTCACATGCCCAGAAGTTCATTAATATCATAACAGACTGAATTCTGGGACAAACATGCACAGAAAGCAAAATGATGAATCACTGAGTCCTGTCAATCTTAGTTGTCAATCAAGGAAGCCCACTCCTCTAAGAAAAGTAACCACTCACAGCAAAAAAGGGATAAAAACCTTGAAGTCTTTGTTACCAGATCTTTTGAGCCACGCTTCTCTTGCTCAGGCCTGCTTCCTCTTCTGGAAGTGTACTTTCCTTTCTACTAAAACTTTTCTTTTCTACTGTATTTCGGTGTCTTGCTCAATTCTTTGTTCAAGACATCAAGAACCTGGACAACGCTCCGAGGGAGGACCCCACTCTCCAGTAACAATAGTGTTATCACACTCGAGAAAATAAGTATTGATTGCGTGTTAAATATTATACACTCTAATTTTCTCAGTTGTAAAAAAAAAAAAATGTGATTCAGATTTTCTTCTTTGTTTTCAATTTGGAAACCTATTAAGGTTCCTATTGCATGTATCATGTTCCTTCATTCTCCTTTAATCCAGAATGCCCTCCATAATACCTGTTTTGTCTTTCGCAAAACTGGCATTTTTAAAGAGTTCAGGGCAATTGATATATAGGATGCTATAGGTCTTTTGAAAGTAGAAGATAGGCAACCTTGATTCTGTTCAATTAATTAAAGAAGAAAGCCATTAGACTGAGGTGGCTTTAATGTTTTAGTAGCCTATGTAGACAAGCCAAAACTTAAGACTGTAATTCTTCATGGCTAAGGACCAAAACCTAATAACAATGCATCACAAATAGCCAACTAGATTTTCCCAAATAAAGCACCACTTAAGCTATAGCCAATCAATATCCTTGCTTTGCTTCCACTGTTGTGACCGAAATAACCAGGCCCAACTCGAGTGCTCTAGTCCAAGAGACAGTTTATTAGCCGGCGGCTGTCCTTGCAAAGGAGCAGCCCCGAGACGCAGGGGCACAAAGGTTTTAAGCCCTCGATCCCATCCCCCACATCCTTAATCTTTACACAAAAGACTATATCTCCTCCATTCATTAACTGATAACTAAGAGGTGGGTAAGCAAGCAGGGGTACAGAAGCAGAATGCGTCATTGTTAAAATATTTTGTACCTATAGGCAGTGATCCGGCCAGTAAATCCCTTTAGTTAATAAATTTTTAGCAGATAACTAACTAGAAGTGAGACATGGCCGTTAGCACGTACCATGTCTTATCCTTAACCTATTGTTTCTAAAGGTGAGGTCACTACACCACCTCTTCTCTATAAAGGTCTTTCCACTAGCTCCCATTAATGGAGTGCTCCTAACCACTTCTGGTTTGGTACTACTTGATTAAAATTGATTTTTGCTCAAATAAACTTTTAAAAATTTTAATATGTTTCAGTTTATCTTATAACAGCTCTGGTATAAAAAGAGATTTAAGCAGACTCTCAATGGCCCAAGGAGCAATGATCAATGAACATGTGTAGATACACACAACCCATTTTGCTTACCACTTTCTTGCAGCATCTGGTGGTCTCGGGTACATTTCTCTCAGGTATCTGAGCTCCACAATTTTTGCATTATGAGCTCTCAGAATTTATTCGAGCATTCCTTTTACCAAACCAGGTCCAGAGTCAGACTGAATCTGGGATCAAACTAGGTCTGGCTTAACCTAGACTGAGTCCAATGTGAGGCCTCAGGTAAACAAATTTTTTTAAGGAAAAAAAAAGACAAAGTGAATTCTTCCAAGTCCAAAAAGTCTGGGCCTCGTCTATCTGGGACTCTGGTTAACTATATGAATAAAAATTATAGGCCCATAACTTATGTTTATTTGAACAAGTGGGTTAACTTTGCCAAAGATGACCTTTGAGGGCAATTACAGGGGTCATGGTGAAAAACTTTTAATCTGGATAAGCTTGTTCATTTATAAGTCACCCCAGAGGAAAAAAAAAAAAGAGTCTTAGCCAAGAACTCATAAGAGTAAAGGAAAAATTATTTTTCCTCTCCTGCAGTTCTAGCAACCTAGATGAGCCCTGCTGGGACACTCTACTCATGCTGGAGCCTTCGGATATGATTCTGGGAAAACTGGCAGTGTAACTGAAGGGCAACTGAGTCCAGGGCTCATGCTGCATGTGCTGCTCAGTCAATAGACTGATACAGGAGTTGACTATTGAGAATAACCATTAATTGTTAGAGCACTGGTGATCTGAGAAGGCAGCAGGTTAACATCTTCAAAGACTTCCTTACTTCCTCAGTCCGGCTTAGGGTATTTAAAAGAAAATCTGGGCATTCCTCCAGAGGGGGTCTATTGTGCTTCATGGAGCCTTCCCTCTGGCAATATAGTCCTCCAGTGGCATTAGCAACCCAAGAACAAAGATAGGAGTAGTCTGAAAGGAATGCTAGACCATAAAGATTGTGATCAGTAAGCATAAGGGCAATAATCATAAGTTTCAGGGCAACTTTCTATGATAGGAGACATTCCAAGCTCTGAGCCAAGCTGCAAGGGACAATCTATTGTTAAGCTATAAAGTAAGAAAAGGTGAGGCTGGGGACCCTGTGAGGTCTCTACTATGGGGGTCCCAACCTGGCCCTTCTTCAGCAAAAGCTGGTGAAAAGTAAGAATTCTTACCAAAGTCAGCCCTCCTGTATCTCTATCTATAGTTCCCAGTCAAAAAAGGAATGCAAAATTTTATGTTGCCCCTTCCTTTCCAAAATAAGACTCTTGTGAATGTGGTTTGGGGGTACCATTGGTTATCTATTTTTTTCCCTCTTAGGGACAAGTGGCTTTCTTATATGTCTCATTTTGTATCTTGAAACCTTGACTTGGCTTTCCACCTCTTAGAGCATACAAGTTGTAAGATCTTACATGTGCAGGCAGCTCAACTATCAAGTTGGGAGCCCCAAGAATATGGCTTAAAATAAATGTGTGTTGTACCCCCATTTACAGCTAGCATCCTACCAAGTATTGCCAGCTCTCATGGGGATTTTCTAAGTCTTTCTTTTGGTTATCTTTGGGAGTAATTCTGGATCTTGGGAGGGCTGCATATTTTGCACTCAAATGCCTCATACAACATGATTGAGCTATAAGAGATGTATTGGTTTTGGTTTCAAGTCAGTTTGTAGTTAAAGCTTTGCTTTAAAAAGAAAATAAAACATAATAATTTTGAAAAGAATTTAATACCGCCAGGAATATTTACTGGCTAAAACCTGATAACAAGATATTTGAAAGGATTCCTAAAACAATCTCTATGATCAGAAGGTTGTCAAATTAGAAGCTGATATTAAGTCTGCTAAAAACTTTTCTAGACCTTCTTCTCTATGCTAAAATGAAACTATGTACCCAGAGGGAAAGCAAATATCCTAAAGCCATTGTGAAAAGATTTACTAAAGCATTCCAAAGACACACAACTCAAAATCTACAACATAAGAGTCTTTTGATTTTCATCTTATTTGAACATCCCCCTCCCCTTCTCCCCCACATAAAGAAATAAACTGAAGATGATATAGTTCAATGGGTGGGTCACCCATTTATATCATTCATGTTGCAGCCCAATTCTTTGAGGAATCAAAAACAACTTTTCTTGTCCTACAAATTGAGTCTTTATAAGAACAGAAATGTGGCTCTAGGAGCAATTCAAAGCCCACCAATCCTTTTTATCAATCCCTAGACCTCCTCTATTCATCTTAAAAAGCTTGCAGATATTGTAAGAAATCTAGACTTAGAAAATAAAACTCCTTCTTGGAGAAAATTTACATCTTTTATCTGTGCCTTTGAGATGTAAATGTTCTACCCTGTCTTTTTTTAGGAACCTAGAGCCATCTCTTTGAAATGCAAATTTCAGGGAGATAATTTTAATCAGAAGAGGGAAAAAGCTATCCGAAAACTAGATGAATAGAAAAAAAATTTAAATCTTCTTCATAAAGTAAAGTAAAAGGCTTAAGTCATCTGAACAGGTAACTTTAATTTATTCCATTTGCCAGAAACATTTTGGATTCAACTGTTCTATAAACTGAGTTTTCTATTATTGTATCTGTCTCACGGCTAAAATTATAAAATAAAAACTATAAGATTTTTGGCTGCATCTGTCTGTGTAGATGTGTGGTTTCTTTTGTATCCAGATGGTACTGCTAAAATTAATTTCTAGAAGAGATCTAGTGTATTGGCTTAAAGAAAAATAAAAGCACTTACATAAATTAAGTATTCACTCACAAATACAGAAACTAAACCAAATGTTTTTCAAGTTCATATAATCTATGACAATCTTATATAAATAAAATCTATTCTAAAGAGCCTCTAATTTCCTGGCACCCTCATAGCTTCTTCAAGATGGTGTTATGAAAAGTTCCAGTCAAGTGGAAAAATAGGCAAATACTGTGCTTGCCTCCTCTCACAACCACATCAAAATTACAACTAAATTACAGAATAGCCATCATTGAGAGTCACATAAAGTTTAGCTGAACAGAAGTCCTATACTGGGACACAAGGAAAAAGCCTCCTCAAGACTAACAGGAGGGGCAGAGATGTGAAATGGGCTGCTCCCACACCCACGTGTGGTGGTTGAAAATTGGAAGAAATATCTCGGCTACAGAGGTCCCCCCAGAAGAGCAAGGGGTTCTGGCCCCACATCAGGCTCCCTAGCCTGGGGTTCCAGTGCTCAGAAGAGAAGTCCCCATAACTTCTGGCTGAGATAACCAGCAGACATTGTGACTGAGTAAGACAAAGGGCTGAGAGAGTGGCAGACTTTTCTTTTAAGGAGCCTGTCCACAAACTTACTCACTGACAAACTCACTTGTTCTGAGCTCCAGCTCTTGGGCAGCACCTCGAAAGGTGCCAGAGACATATGAGGAGGAACTCAGTTATCTGACATAAGGATGAGGGTTGGTAGGGCAGCTTTCTCCTAGACATAAGTGCTGACAGAAGGTATTAATCTTTTGTTGAGCCCTCCCCCACTCGGCTTGCAGACCCAGGCAGGCACCATACCGAAGTCTCCATCAACATAACTAACACTGGTCACCCCACCCTGGTAATTCCCTGAGAACCCACCTCTCCCAATGTGCGGGCCCACCCAAACCACCTCCAGTGAATGTTCCATACACAGCCTGTGTTGGCTCATGCTGTGGATTTCCTAAAATCTCTCAAAGGTTTACAAAACTTAAACAAGCAACATCTGGCCTCGGAGTGCACCCATACCTCTGGTGAACAGCCCCAAGCCCAGCATTAGCAGCAGCCAGCTTCAGTTTGCAGCTTGACCTCTTGAGGCACTTCCAAGCCCAGTGTGGGTAGCAGCCATCTATGAATTGGTGGCTCATTCTAGGTAGCCACAGGAGGGCACAAGCTGCAGATGAACTTGGCTCACATCAAGGTCCCTTTCAGGAGGCCCCAGAGTGCACAACCAGTGGCTGACCTTGGTCTGTGCTGCAGCAAAACCAAGGTCACATTTGAGGATGACATACCCAAAGGGCAGACAAGGCAGACACAAGAGCTCTGCTAAAGTGAATTCTGTTCTGTAGGTTCAGCTCCTGTACAACAGCTACTCCACTGGCCATAGCCTGTCATCACAACAAATAAGCAGAGGGTCAAATCTTCCCTTTGATGAACAAAGAACAACCAGAGTTCAACTACAACAGGAAGGCACACACAACCCACACAAAGGGCATATTTGGAGCACTCGGTTCAGTTGACCAAGGAAGACTATGCCACTGGGAACCACAGCACACCTACTGTATAAGGCCACTCTATTAAGACTGGGGGACATAGCAGCCCTACCTAATACATAGAAACAGACACAAGTAGGCAGTCAAAATGGGAAGACAAAGAAACATGTCCCAAATGAAAGAACAGAACAAAGCTCCAGAAAAAGAACTAAACAAAATGGAAACAAGCAATCTACCAGTTGCAGATTTCAAAATCTTTGTTATATGGATGCTCAATGAACTTAGGAGAAAAGGAGAGGAACTCAGTGAGAACATTAACAAAGAGAAAGAAAACATAAAAGTAGAGAGAGGAAACATGAAAAGCAACTAGTCGTAAATGAAAAATACAATAATCGAAATGAAAAATACCTTAGGAGGAATTAACAGCAGATTAGAAGAATTTAGTGAGAACTTTAACAAAGAGATAGAAAACATAAAATTGAAAAGCAAGGACCTACAAACAAGATTCTTCTACCCAGCAAAGCTATCATATAGAACTGAAAGGCAGATAAAGAGCTTCCCAGGCAAGAAAAAGCTAAAAGAGTTCATTATCACCAAGCCAGTCTCCATCAATAGATGAATGAATAAAGAAGAGGTGGTACATGTATACAATGGACTATTGTTCAGCCATAAAAAGAACAAAATCTTGCCATTTGCAACAACATGGTTAAACCTAGAGGGTATTATGCTGAATGGAGTAAGTCAGACAGAGAAAGACAAAGGTCATATGTAGAATCTAAAGAACAGGATAAACAAAACAAAACAAAACAAAAAACAACAGAAACAATCTCATAAATATAGAGAGCATTTTGACAGTTGTCAGATTGGGAGGTGGAGGATGCGTGAATTGCGGAGGAAATTAAGAGGTACAAATTGGTAGTTACAAAATAGTCATGGGGTTATAGATTATAGCACTGGGAATATATTTAGTAGTATTGTAATAACTATTGTGGTGTCAGATGGGTACTGGACTTATTGGAGTGATCATTTTATAAGTTATATAAATGTTTAATCACTGTGTCATATACATAATTGAAACTAATATAATATTGTATGTCAACTATAATTGAAAAAATAAAAATATAAAAATTAGAAAAAAATAGCTACTTTAAGTTTTGTTGGTTTAATTAAAACAGGCATGTCTTCAGAGTTATCGACATTGAGGCTAATCCAGATATAAAACTTTTATTCTACTTAGGTTTACTCTAAGTTAAATAAGTTCATGTTATCTCTGTTACATATTTTGTCAGCAAGAAAAATAATTTAACATGATGGTTAGATGTTTAATGTCTTGTGAAATTTTTATGAGTAAGTGATACATAATTGTTAAGACAAGTTAATTAAGTAGATTTAAATAAGATAAAAGTTTATAAATAAACTCTTTAATAATTATTATATAATATGGTATGTCTACTTAAAAATAGTTTCCAAATAATTTGGTAACTTGAAACCTTAAAATTATGTTAGGCTAAGTTAAATGATGGATATTCAATGAATATCTAGAAAATTTACAAATCAAGTACGTCCTAAAAGATTTGGCACACATAGGATTAATATTTAGAATATTGCAACTTGTATAGCAATGGCCTGCAAATATCTAAATGGAGGTAGACCTGTGATGCTGGAGCAAGTTTCTAGAGGCCTTACCCCTTTAGTTGTTGGATTCCAGGAAGGTCATATGGTTCCAAGTGAGGAACTGGGGCAGTAGGTAGCATGCAGGGGACTTAGGGTAATGATTATTTACCAACTGGTATGGTTCAAAATTTAAGAACTGGTATTGCCATACAGATGGGAACTATCTGAATCTTAGCCCTGAGTATCAAAAGTTAGAGCAAGTCCAAAAAGCATGGAAGTCAAGTCCCAAATAAAAGTCAGCAGCAGACCCTAGACATTAAACTGACAAGTGACCATAGACTCAGATATAATAAAATACATATAAATGGTTCCTGTGGCAAAAGATCCCATCAGGTCAAGGCAGGATATTGGGAAGATCTGGCTAGAAGGAATATGGGCAGGTAGAGCCCGATAAGCTGAAATGCATCCATGTTAGGTTGTAGCATGCCAATTAGACAATTCCTACAGCAGATGTCACCTGCTGGGGAAGGAAATGAGGTGATCTGTGTTATGTAGTCTTTCTCCAGGTATGGTCTCTTGACTGCTTGCCTCAAAATCACCTGATGAGTGTGTTAAAGAAAAAAAATAAAGATTGTTTGAGTCCTCACCCCAGGCCTACTAAATCAGATTTGAGGGAGGGAGTATAAGAAATATACATTTTATAGCAAGCATTTCAGGAGATTCTGATGCATGTTCAATTTTAAGGCCCACTTGCCTAAAGTGTGTATGCAGAACAAGAAGTTAGATATTATATAAGAATTGTTGGCTACTTTGGATATACAAGGTAGGGGCAGATTACAAAGGGCCTAGAGCATAAGCAGATATGACATAATAGGGAGCATCTGAAGGTTTATGAGAAAAGGGAAAGTGAAAAGAAGTGTTTATGGAAGACAACACCGGTGTCAGCGTAGAGGATGGATTAAATAGGAGAGAGACTTGAGGAAGGAAGATAAGTTAGGTTTTAAGGTAAATTGAAGTTATATTTACTTGCTAAATTTCAGCAACCATGGTTTGGAACAACACCACCATGACTATAATCATACACTTGGACAAAACCGATGGGAGAAAACTAGACTAACAATATGTGGGTCCTACTTTTTTCTGTCTACAGGTTTCAGGAATTTGGCTCTCATGGCTCCTATTTTATAAACTGAGGTCATATATGCCCACTCTATGACACTTGGAAGGGCTATCCTTGGGTCCCAGGTCTACCCCATAATCTAAAGATTTAGCAACCATTCATCCCAGAATTGCCAAGACTTTCCATTTCCACATTTTTTTAGTTCAGTCCATTTTGAATAAATATTCATTGAAGAGCTATTTTATGCCAGAAACTGTGCTATGCCCTGGATATACAGAAGATAACTTAAGATATGGAACTTTCCCTAGAAAGTTCTCAGACTAGTAAGGGGAAACACGTGGAAACAAATAATATGGTTAGTCTTGATAGGTAGCACTCAGAATAGAATAATGTACCGAAAAATAATATATTGACTCTAAAGGAGTTGGGTGGAATTCTAGAGGATGAATAAGTTTGTCAAGTAGTTTGTTAAATACAAAACAAAACACTGTGTCTTTTATGTGAACAATTTCACAGGTAACAATTAAAAGTCAATTCTCATCATATGGGTCCTGTTCTTTATATGTAAAATATAACAGATTTGGGAGAAAAAAAATCATGTGGTTTATTTTCTAGCCCTGTCTCTTACCTTGATTGTGGAATACCACAGGAAGACATGTTTAAGTTCCAATACTGCCACTTTCAAATTTTGTTCCTAAGTCTTTTTGCTATGCCTTAGTTTTTTTCACCTGTAAAATGAGGCATTCTGCCCCATATAATATGGATGTTAACACACCCTAAAAATACAGTGCAGTTTGAAGATATAAGGGTTATTTACATTATTTTATTCTTAAGTTTCCAAGTACACACCCCACAAGTCATATGCAATCCTGGCCCAGGAAGACTTAAACTGGGTCTATGAAGCAAAGAATATCTTTAGGAAACGTACTTTTGGCCAGATTATCTACCCATGAGTCACTGGAGCCTGTGCTAAGGAACCCCTGGCATCTATCCCATGGGTGTCATATTAAAATATGTTGGATACAGAGAATAGGTCAGGGATGTAAGAGTCAAAGAGAAAGAAGTTTGAAGAGCAGCCCAGTTGCTCCCACCACATTCCTCAAAACATCCCTAGAGCAGCTATCTCAGATCTGGTAAATCACTAGCTGCAGAGAGAAAATATGGGTAACAGAATCTTGGTCTTGGCTAGGACACTTGAATATCAACCTAGGAGAAGTGACTTAACAAACGAGAGCTCTCCAGGGCTCTTAAAGATCATTTGTTTGAGCAGTCTTGGTCCCATCCCTCCAGATGAGTGGACTCGGAGCAGGCCGCACCAGGCAGAAACCCTCCTCTCACATCAGAGGCCCTTTCTCCCTCTTCAACCACCTCACCATGATATGAGGCTGGGATCATGAATAAACTACACAAGCAAATCTCAAATCTGGCTGCACCCTGAGAACTTTTTAAAACTACTGATGTCTGGGCCCCTGTCCAGACTAATTAAGTCAGAATGAGGAGGAGGGTGCACTGCTTTGAGTTTCTAGCTATCCTTGAAGGACACAAATCAGAAGATACCATGCCTCCTAACAAAGAGGCCAGTAGCCTTTTTTTTTCTTTCCATTTTTTTTTTGACTTGTGGCCATTTTAAGGAATCTTTTATTATAAGCAAAGCTATAGTAAAGCCATAGACAAATCCTGAGAATCCTAAATTACACATGAAGATTAAAGATATCAGACAGAATTGTAAGGCCTATTACTTAATTATATCACATTAAACTTGTTAGAGGTAATTTTCAAACAGTTTGAAGGCTGACTACTTCTTTCCCTTGAGCAAGATTTCATATGACCCTTTTCCACGAACCTATCTCTGAAAAATGGTTATTATTATTACTATCACCATAGATTTACTTTAACTATTTTAAAACTTCAAATCAATGGAATAAGTCAGATACTTTTTGTGCCTGGTTTCTTTCACTGAACATGATTTACCCATGCTCTCATGTGTATCAGACACTCATTATTTTTTATCAGTGAGTATCTTAAGATATGAATATATCACAATTTGATAATCCATTCAGCTTAGCCACCACTGCCTAGACACAGGATATCTTAGGGATGAATCTTCTGTATAAAGGTGTAAGGCATAGGTTGTCCTAGATTCCTTTTTTTTAGCTTTATTGAAATATAAGGCAATTAATTGCTCATATTTACATTGTACCATTCAATGAGTTTTTTTAATTATAGTTGGCATACAATAATATATTAGTTTCAGTTGTATAACATACTGATTAGAGATCTATATAACTCACAAAGTGATCATCCCACTAAATCTAATACCCCTCTTCTCCCTTACACATTTATTATAACATTATTAACTATTTTTCTTATGCTACACTTTATATCTCCATGTCTATTTTGTAATTATCCATTTGTACTTCTTAATTCCTTTGCCCTTTTTTGTCATCCCTCCAACCCCCCACCCATCTAGTAGACCTCAAAATATTCTCTGTATCTATGAGTTTATTTCCATTTTTGCTGTCATTGCTATTGTTTATTTTGTTCTTTAGATTCCAACTGTGCATGAAATCATGTGACATTTGTCTTTCTCTATCTACAGTACCCTCTAGGTCCATCAAGGCAATATCTTTTTCCATCTCCTTCCTTTTAGTCTGTGTGTGTCTTTTAATCTGAAGTGAGTCTTAGGCAGCATATGTAGGGGTCTTGTTTTCTTAATCATTCAGTCACTCTATCTTTCGGTTGGAGCACTTAATTCTTTAATGTGGTTATTGTTTATTCATGTTTTTGATATATGCTTTTTCTCCTTAAAGAAGTCCCTCCAACATTTTCTGTAATACTGGCTTGGTGTTGATAAATCCCTTTAGCATATTTTTGTCTGTGAAGCTCTTTATCTGCCCTTCAACTCTAAATGATAGGTCTTCTGGATAAAGTATTTGTAGTTGTAAATCCTGAGTTTTCATTATGTTGGATATTTTTTTGCCAAGCCCTTCTGTCCTGTATAGTTACTTTTGAGAAATGAGCTGCCAGTCTTATGGGTGCTCCCTTGTAGATAACCAACTGCTTTTCTATTGCTGCTTTTAAGATTCTTTGTATTTAACTTGGCATTTTAATTATATTGTGTCTTGGTGTGGTCCTCTTTGGGTCCATCTTTTTTGGGACTCTGAGTTTCTTGGGGTTGTATGTCTATTTCCTTCACCAGGTGAGGGAAGGTTCCCATCATTATTTCTTGAAATAGCTATTCAACTTATTGTTTTCCTTCCGGTACCTGTATGACACGGACGTTTTTGCATTTAATTTGTCCCATAGGCTCCTTAAATTATTATTATAGTCTTGGCTTTTTTTTTCTTGCTGTTCTGATTGAGTGTCTATGGCTTTCCCATCCTCTTTTTTGGTGGTTTGATCCTCTTCTTTATCCACTCTGTCAATTCCCTCTAATATACTCTTTACCTCAGATAATGTATTCTTCATTTCTAACTGGTTCCCTTTTATAATTTCCATTTCCATTTTTATGTTTTTTATCTCTTTGTTAAAATTCTCACTGAGTTCATTTACACTTCCCTTAAGTTCATTGAGCATCTATATACTCAGTGTTTTGAATTCTGAATCTGTTAGATTGCTCAACTCTATTATTCCTCAATCCTTGTTCTGTTTTCTCATATGGTTTCTGCTTTGTTGTCTTACCATATTGGCTGCCTTTCTGTGTCTGTTTCTATGTACTAAGCAAAGCTCTTAATTCTCCTGCTCTTATTAAAGTGGCTTTGTGTAGTAAGGGTTTAGTGGCCCCAGCCTGTGCCCCTCCAGGGCCACCTGTTAAGATTCAGCAAGCAATCCACAGATGCTGTGCTTATAGTTGCCTCAAGAAACCATGGAGAAAATAATGTCAGCAGCCATTAGTGTGAGTTTTAGCGCTGCTCAGCAATGAACATAGGACTCACTGAAGACACATTTGGATGTGGCTTGGGTGGGGCCATGGGTTGGCAGAGGCAGAGTTTCAGGGAATCCTCTGGGTAGAGTGACCTCTGTTATCCAATCTGATGATGTCTCAACTATGGTGGCACTGAGTCCACACACTGCGCATGGGGCAGGCTCAAGAGAGGAACAATGAATACCACCAGCACTTCTGTCCAGGAGAAAGTCCCTCTTCTGGTCCTCGCTCCAACAACTCAGTGTCCCCCTGTAAGTCCCTGGTGCCCCCCATACAGCCAACCTGGTGCTGGTGCTGGTGCTCAGAGTGAGCAAGTCCGTCACCATGAAAGTTCGCTCATGGACACAGCCCCTTTAAGAGCTGTCTGCAGCTGCTTCTACCATAGTCTCTGTCTCGCTCAGCTGCTGGGGATGGGACAGCCTCACATCTTTGCCCTCTCCTACTTTCTACTGTTGTGTAGTGATTTCTTATCCCCTCCCCCCGCAGTTGTAGTGCTTGTCATCTAGATCCCAGGTGATTTTGCATTCTGTTTGCTCTGTGATTCTGTCACAACTTTGATGTGGTTGCAAGAGGGATGAACAAAGTCTCTGTCATTTATTATATTTTTTTCAAGGCCAACAGTCTTAACATCTCTCCTGTCAGTCTCATCTGCCTCCCTCCAATCTTCTGAGGAGCTCCAGCTTGTGTGGACCCAAGCAGCCCAGACCAGTACTGGCTAATGGAGCTACAACAACCTTAAAACCCTCCAACTATTGGAGTGTATCCCATAGCCACAGTCACCCAATGTACAGGCACTACCCTCACATGTGGAGCCAGACTGGTCCCAGAGGCTAAGGTATAACTCAGTACTAGGTAGGGTTGGCCCTGCAAAGTACCTTTCCCCAGACACACATCAGTGAAAGACCAAGTGCAAAACCAAAGAGCAGCTGGCTATCTTCATTTCATTATTTTTATAGTGCCAAGGGACATGTGTGAAGATTACCATAAATTATAACAAATCAGTGGTTTACCTTAGACTGAAATTATTCAGTTGTTTGGTGACATATGCTATGCCTTGAAGCATTGGCAACTAAAATGGCTTGGGGGCAATATAGTACCTGATGTCTCTAGTTTCCAGGACCCAGCAATTCCCACGCCATTGCCTTCAAACCACTCCTTGAATGAATGGGCTGAGATACCACCTCTGCCAGTCCTCCCACCTCCCCCAAATATACGGCCCTTGGAGAGGTACTGAGAAGCCCATGATTGGCTCTGGGAAAGTGATATCCCTCAACCGAGTCAGGCGTCAAGATTCAGCACCCAGCTGGTACTGGATTGGTTTGAGTCTTGATTACATAAGCCAGCTGAGGTGGTGGTTTGTCTAGATGAAGAAGAGGAAGTGGAGGAGGAAGAACTACCAGATGATGAGGATGAAGAAGAGGAGAAGGAAGAAGATGATGACAGCGATGATGATGTGATCATACAGGACTGAATGAGGGGGCTATGGAAAAGGAGGTCTGTTACTAAAAGATGAACCAACTTAGTAATTATTTAAACAAAGAAACCACATTTTTTTTAATTAAAAAAAAAAAAGAGAGAGACCATATGTTCCAAACCTCTCAGATGGGAATACTTGAAGTCCAGAAACATGAACAAACTTTTCCAAGGTCATAAAACTACACAGTGGCAGAGAGAGAATTAAAATTCAGACTTTTAGTTTTATAAGAGAGTTTTCCAACTCCCATCACAGTCTCTTCCCAGAGATGGATTTTCTTCATTGCTTGGAGAAGCAACTAGGATGGTGGAAGCTCATGGCTGGGGTCATTTTTATGCATTTTCTTGGTTATAAGCAGAATGAGTCATGAGACCTGTCTTAGCAACTGCTTTCTAAAAGTGAGGAGACAGCTGGATCCATTGAGTGGCCCATCACTCCTGATGTACCTGATTATTAAACTGCAAGAACTTAGAGAAGTCTTGAAATTACTGAAATACTCTAGGGTTACTATCTTGAGGCTGTTCCCATTGAGGCTACAAAAGGAGGCTTACCTGAATTAGTCTTTTCTGTCACTTCTTTCTCTCCAGACCTCTAATCGCTTGATTTCAATTGAGCATACACTTACTGAGCCAGGTATAATATTGGGTTGATATGTTGATAGGCAAGAACATTAATGAGCAACACATATTCTTCCATAAACAGTTTATGATTCAATGGAGGTTGAAAACAAATACTTAAATACAGTACATGACAGAGAATGTTATGGCAAATAGAAAACATTACTTTTGATTAAGTGGTCAGAGGCTATTGTGTTTAACACAGGCCTGGGAAGATAAGTATAATAGCCCTAGTTAGAAATGGGGGAGAAAGAACATACCAGCTATAGAAAACAAGTTTAGGGCACAAGGGTCAGGGAGTGGGAGTGAGGGACTTAAGTGAAGAATAAGTTGATGGAGGCTTTGGAATTCATGCTAAAGAGATAGTTTTGACCTGAACAATGGGGAAACACAGAAGACAATCAAGTATTTGATTTGATCAAATATCTACTCCAGAAAGATCACTCTGAGGCTCTGTGTAGGATGAGTGAGAGGATGGAGAAAGAGAAACTGAAGGCAAGGAGGCCTATCAGGGTGGAGACTATTGCAATTGTCCAGGAGGATTCTAGCATAGCATATAGAAAATCAAGAAGAGATTTGAGAAAGGGGGAAATACCTCATATCCAAACTGGAGCTCCAAATACCCACCCCCAGTTCATGTAGGCTTAGTGTTACAGAAAGAGAAATAAACTTGAAATAAGAAGACCTGGTATCAAGTCTTGGCTTTATCACTTCCTGACAGGAAATGAGATAATGTATGTAAGAGCACTTTATCAACTTTAAATCATTGTATAGATACAAGGAATTTATTATTATTATTATTATTATTGGTTTAAGATAGATATATTGCTCCTTTTCACTAAAAAACATGTGTTCTAAAATTCAATTTATTTGGCCAATTGTAGTTTAGACTCTCAATTTTCTAGGGGGTAAACATGTCCTGATATACTCAGTATTTTGCACATAGTCTCAGTGTTCTCCTTTCTGTCAAGGAGATACTCTTGCAGTGTCAAGAAGAACCTTTGAAGTTCATATAGTTGACTTCTCAAGTGGATCTTGGGGGTGGGTATAAAGGGAAAGGGATCCTATCTTAGGCCCTTATAAACTTCTTGGCTCTGCGGTTTTCACAGGCTCTCCACTGACCAAGGCTGTAAGAGGGTATAAGTTGAGCCCATGTGATGAGAAAGTCTGCCTGCTCAAGTGTGAGTTTCGGGTTGGGCCCTTAAAACTTCAGGTGAATGTTATCTTGACTTCCATGTGTATTAATATCTCTTCCATTTTCTAGGTATGTCATGGTCCAGTAGAGGATGTCTACACACACACACACACACACACACACACACACACGTATACGTATACGTGTGTGTGTGTGTGTGTGTATGAATAAGTACTGAGAGGAAAGGCACATTGGACCAAGATATGGAGTGAAATTAAGGCATAGTGACAAGTTAAGAAAAGATCAAGAAACATGTTGGTAAAGCGATTAACAAGAGACTGTCACCTAAAGATGAGGAGAGACCAACAGCTTGAAAATAATAAGGTTCTAGAGGATTTTGCAGTATAGATCAGGAGACCTCTGATCAGAGGTCAGAAAGCATTTGGAAGTGTGGTCTTACCTGAATTCTCAGAGGTTAAGACAGAAAGAACTAGGCTTCCCAGTGACCAGCATTGCTAGAAGGGATGAGAAGTATACAAATGCAAAGATTCTCAAGGAGGTAGGAAAAATAAAGTCCACAGAAATAGACTGAGTCCAAGCTGGACTTTGTGACTATGGTAAATGCCTATGACTACCCAACTACATTTATAATCCTGCTACTGTTGTGGATTTTCTTGCATTCTACATGGTAAACCGAGGACAATGTTACTGATGATATTTTACTCAACTTCTCTAGAGTATAGGTTCTTTAAAAGCAAGGGTCATATCTTGTTTATCTCTATATGTCTAGGACTCAATATAAGGCCTGACACAGAGAAGGCCTCCCAATGAATGTTTTTTTGGATTAATGAATGAATAGATGGATAATAAATTCTCATGTAGAAACTAGAAAGATTGTGTAGTATAGTAGAAATAGGGTGGTATTTAGAGTTAGATCTGGAACCTAGTCTGCCTCTTACTGTCTATGTGATCTTAAACAAGTTACTTAATCTCTCTGATCTTCAATTTACTGCTATCCATAAAGAAAACATTATCTACCTCTCAGGGTTTTGTGAAGCTCAAATGAGATAATAGAAAATATTTTGTAGACCATGAAGAGTTATTCACATGTTAAATGTTATAACTATTATCAGAAAAGAACACTAAGACCCAGACAGGAGTAGATTCCATTGCTCCTTGAAAACAGATGAACAGAGTAGAACAGGGTCAAGGTTGTGGTTCCAACCCACTGGCCCAAGTAGGGGAAAGTTTTTTTTTAATTTGAAATTTGTATATTTATATTCAGTTATTTATGGGTTTACATGTAGCTGTAAGAAATAATATAGATTTTTTTTGTACCCTTTGTCCAATTTCTGCCAACGGTAACAGTTTACAAAACTAGAGTACAGTATCACATTTGTGATACTGACATTGATAAAATCCACAGATCCTATTCATATTTTCCAATTATATTTATATTCAATGTCTGTATTTGTGTATTTAGCCCCATGCAATCTTATCATGTGTATAGTTTTATGTATCTTCCACCATAGTTAAGATACTTAACAGTTCCATCATGGTAAGTCTCCCTCCTGTTGCCGTTTTAAACCACATCCACTTCCTTTCCACCCCTTTCTCATAACTATTAATTTATTCTCTCTTTAATTTCATAATTTCAAAAATATTATATAAATAGAACCATACAGCGTGTAATTTTGGGGGTTGACTTTTTTTTCCTCAGCATAATTACCTTGAGATACATCCAGTTGCTACTTGTGTCAATAGTTTTGTTTGTTTTTATTGTTGAGTGGTGTTCCATGGTATGTATGTATGTATGTGTATATATATATATATCATGTTTAACCATTCATCCCTGGAGATACAGCTAGGCTGTTTCCAGTTTAGAACTATTATAAATAAGGCTTCTATGAACATTCATGTATAGGATTTTTTGTGTGAACATTCTGATTCATAAGGTAATTTCATGTTTAGTTTTATAAGAAAGTGATTGAGATTCTCTGAATAAATTAGTATTGTCATTATTTTAACCATTCTGATAAATGTGTAATTATATCTCATTGTTAATTTAGTTGGCATTTCCTTGATGGCTAATAAAGTTGGACATTTTTTCATGTGCTTATTTCCCATCTATATGTCATATTTAATAAAATATCTGTTTATGTCTTTTGCCATGTTCTAATTTAAGTGACTTTTACTGTTGACTTCTGATAATTTTTTTCCATATTCTAGATACTAGGCCTTTGTCAGATATACAGTTTGTAAATATTTTCTCCCAGTCTGTAGCTTGTTTTTCATCCACTTAACAGAATTTTTCTCAGAGTAAAAGTTTTTAACATTTATGAGGTTCAATTTACAAAATTTTCTTTTTATGGATCATACTTTTGGCATCAAGTCTAAGAATTCTCAACCTAGCCCTAGATCTTGAAGAATTTCTCCCTTTCTCCTCTCTCTCTCTCTCTCTCTCTCTCTCTCTCTCTCTCTCTCTGCCTATGGCTGTCCAATTGCTTCATTACTATCCATTGTAAAGTCTATCTTTCTTACACTGAATTGCTTTTGTACCTTTGTGAAAAATTAATTGAGCATATTTGTGTTTATTTCAGGATTCTTTATTCTATTTCACTGATCTCTGTGTCTGCCCCTCTTACCAATACCATATTGTATTGAATACTGTAGATTTGTAATAAACTTTAATATTGGGTGATGTAATTCTTCCCACTTTATTTTTTAAAATCATAGTTGTAGCGATTCTATGGTCTGTGTTTTTCCTCATAAATTCATAAATTTTTGAACAAAATTGGTTATGCTTACCAAAAACTTACTGGGATTTTGATAGAAATTGCATTAAATCTATAAATTGATTTAGAGAGAATTAATATCTTTACTATGGTGAGACTTCTCATCCATGAACACAGTATGTCTCTCCATTTATTTAGGTCTTCTTTGATTTATCAACATTTTGTAATTTTCAGCATACAGATTCTACACGTTTCAAGTTTATATCTATTTCATTTTATTTGCAACAATTATAAATATATTTTTAATTTTGGCGTCTACATGTTTATTGTTAGTATGTTAAAATATGGTTCCTTTTTGTGTCTAAATCTTGTATCCTGTGATGCTGATGAACTCACTAATTAGTTGTAGGGATTGTTGTTGTTGTTGTTGTTGTTGTTGTTGGTTTGGGCAGATCCCTTAGCATTTCTTATACAGACAATAACACCATCTGAAATTAGGAAAGGCTTATTTTTTTTTTCCTTTTAAGTCTTAATGCCTTTTATTTCTCTTCTTGTTTTATTGCAATGGTTAGAAATTCTCCACTGTATGTAAATTTTATATATTGCAGGATTTAATTTGCTGATATTGTGTTGACACTTTTTGTGTCTAAGTTCATGAGGTATATTTATCTGTAGTTTTCTCTTTTTACATATAATCTTTGTCTGGTTTTGTAATTAAGGTAATACTTCAAAAAATTAGTTGGGAAGTATCAATTGGTGTTAATTTTACTATAAATGTTTGGCAGAATTCTTCAGTTAAATGATTTGGGCCTGGCAATTTACTTTTCTGGAGATTTTTAATCCATTTTCTCAATGATTGCACAATTATTGAAATTGCCTATCTCAGTTGAGTTTCAGTAGTTTGTGGCTTTCAAAGAATTGGTACGTTTGTATTAAACTGCCAAATTTATAAGTGTAAGACAGCTTGTCACTGTGCTGTTCCCCCAGGCCTAGCGTTTCAAATCGGTTAGCCTTTACTTACCACTCTTCAGAGTTCTCCTTCTTTGCCTCTTGGCATTATTTCTAGGGTTTGTAGTTGTCCTTAGCATGGAGAAGCAAAGAGAATGTCATCTAATCTGGTTTATGCCATCTAGTCTGGACCAGAAGTCTGAGGAGCGAATTTTTATACCGTGCCATGTGGGGCTTCCTAGGGCTCCATCTCAATGCAGCCATTCTACCATAACAAGAGGTAAGATAGAAGAAGGCAGGAGTAGAACTGATCCTCCATAAAGGTGGACTCTGACGGCCAGGTATCTACACATTTTAATGTGTAATAGACAGGTTTGTGAGTCTCTGGGGCTAGGTCTATGTCCACATCCAGAAGCTCCTCAGACTGCTGGAGCCTGCAGTTTGAGTACACATTACTGCCTGTGAACCTTTCCATCTTTGGAAGGACCAAAAAGGCTCTTATCCTGACTACTCCAGGTTTGTAAGGCTTTGTGTCTGCAAATTTGGGTTCTGCTTTTTCAGCCATCACCAAACCTTCAAGCCACCAGACTGGAATTCCAGGGCTTCAAATCAAGGTGTGGGAAACAGTTAGAGGCCAGAGTTTTCCATATGTGGATAACTTGGAGCTAAGAGGCTTTCAGGAACATGAGAGAAAAGTTATTTGGCCCAAATACTCCTACTATAAATCCAGTCCTTTATTCTTTATTTGAGTTTACTATTTTATCTTAGACAGAGCCATGACATTTTTTGGAGAGTATTAACAAGTCATGGAGTCTATCTTTCTCTGAATAATTGGGGAATCTGAGGCATAGAGAGGAGAAGAGGCCCACTTGAAATCACCCAGTGAAGCAGTGACAGAGCTGGGACTAAGTTGTAGGGTTTCTGACTTTCAGGACTCTTCCAGATGAACTAAATATTGGTAGCCACAGATTTTTGGTGTTGGATTCAGTGTTAGGAGATCCCATAGTGACAAGGACAAAATGGAATATTTCCAAAAGGTAGTGAACAGCCTGGAAAAGGAGCTTCTAATAAGGACCATGAAGAACTTTTGAAGGAACAAAAGCTAGTAAGTCTGGAGAAAAGATTATGGAGACACATTAGATCTTTAATGGACTATCATGGGAGGAGGAAACAGATGGATGGTGCCAGTTGATAAACCTAGGGCCTGTGAGTGGAAGCCACAAAAAGATACATTTCAATTTAACAGAAGAAATAAATGTGCAATGGTAGAGTTGCTTAGAAATGAGATAGGCTGTCTCAGAAAGAAGCAAGCTCTACCAAAATTATAGCTAAACTACAGAACAATCGTCACTGGGAGTTGCCTGAAGTCTGACTGAACAGAAGTCCTACAACTGGGAACACACAAAAGAGGCCATCTTGAGAATGGTAGGAGGGGTGGAAATGTGAAACGAGCTGGTCCCACACCTGCATTGGCAGTTGAGAATCAGGAAGTGTATCTCAGCTGTGGAGGTCCCCCAGAAAAGCAATGATCCCAACCCAGGATTCCAGTGCCAGGAAGAGAAGTCCCCACACCCTATGGCTGTGAAAACCAGTGGAAATTGTAACTGAGTGAGACAAAGGGCCGCAGGAGTCACAAAAGTTCCTGTTAAAAGGCCTGAGGGCGGACTTATTCATTGACAGATTCACTTGCTCTGAGCTCCAGCACTGGGACAGCTGCTCAAAAGGCACCAGAGACATACACGGAAAAACTGAATTCTCTGGCACCAGGGCAGGTACTGGAGGGGCAACTTTCTCCTAGACAGAAGTGCTAGCAGAGGGCATTATTCCTTCTTTGAGCCAACCCCTCACAATGGCACCTCCCTATGTGCAGACACAGGTGGCCACCCTATCTGAGTTTCCAACAATCTAGCTAACACTGGTCGCCCTACCCTTGTTATTCTCTGAGACCCCACCTCTTCCAAATTTCAGACCAATCCAAGCTGCCTCCAGTGGATTTTCCATTCAAATGGCCTGTCTTGGCTCATGCTGAAGACTTTCCTAAAATCTCTTAAAGTTTTACAAAACCTAAACAAGCAGCATCTGGCTTCAGTGTGTCCAGTACCTCTTGCTTAGAATCCCTAAGCTCGGCTTTAGCAGCATCAGGCCTCAATTCCATGCTTGGCCTCTCAAGGTACCTCTAAGCCCAGCACGGGTTGTGGTCATCTTCTGATTGCTTGGTTCCTCTTGCCAAGTGGTCCTGGGCAAGGCAAAGGCTGTGGCTGAACTTGGCCTATGGCAGGGTCCCATGCAAGAGACCCTGGGACCCGCACACTTCACAGAGCTGGAGCATCATCCAGGGCTGCATCAGAGGAAAACACACCCAAAAAGTAGACTGTGCCAGCCCCAGAGCCTTGCTAAAGTAAATCCTACTTTGTAGGGTCAGCACCTCACTGGCCAATCCTCACAACCAATCAGCACAAGGGTCAATCTTTGCCATTGATGTGCAAAGAGCAACCAAGTCAACTACAAAGGAAGGACACACACAACCCAGGGAAGACTGAACCACTGAGCCCCACAAGACACCTACTACATAAAAACATTCTACTAAGACCAGGAGACATGGCAGCCCTATCTAATACATAGAAACAAACACACGGAGGCAGCCAAAATAAGGAAAAAATATAAATATGTTCCAAATGAAAGAATAGAACAAAACTCCAGAAAAAGAACTAAACAAAACACAGCCAAGCACTCTACCAGATGCAGAGTTCAAAACACTGGTTACAAGGATGCTCAATGAACTTAGGGGAAGAGTAGATGAACTTAGTGAGAACTTTAACAAAATGATAGAAAAAATAAAAATGAAGATAGAACATATAAAGAAGAACCAGTCAGAAATTTAAAATACAATAATTGAAAAGAAGAATACCTTAGGAGGAATCAACAGTAGATAGGACAAAGCAGAGACTTGAATCAGCCATTTAGAAGCTAGAGCAGAGTCAACATGGAAGGCTAGGTAGAAGCAGGGTTTGTCTCCTTCCGTGACTGCATTAAAATTACAACCAAATTATAATCTGGAGAACCACCTAAAATCTAACTGATCAAATCACATACATCTGAGGATATGATGAAAAAGCCACATCGAGACTGATAAGAGGAGCGGAGATGCGAAGCAGGCTGGACCTGTACCCACGCATGGTGGTTGAGCACCAGGAAGGAGAGCACAACTTCAGAGGCCCCTCTGAAAGAAAAAGGGCCCTAGCCCCATACAGGGGCTCCTTAGCCCAGTGTTCCAGTCCCAGAAAGAATTCTCAGAAAATATGATGGTAAAAATCAGTGGTGATTCTGGCCATCTGAGTGAGACAGAAGGAACCTGAAAACCCAGATGTCCCCATTAAAGGGCTTGCATACAGACTCATTCACTCACAAACACTCACCCTGGACTCCAGCGGAGGGTTGGCAGCTTGGAAAGCAAAAGAGACATATGAGGAGGGGCTGAGTTGTGTAGCATTGGAATGAGGGCTGGAGGGACAGCTGCCATTGATCTTTTGTCAGAATCCCCTCTGGGGCAGTTTGTAGATGAGTGCCATCTTGCCTGTATCGAACTCTTCCCCCTATGGTCTTTTTGAAGCTGCATTGGCAGTGTGAGAGTGGCCCACTGTACCCATGTCTTCCTGGGACCCTGCCCCACCCAACCCACAAATTGCCCATGATGGGTCCATTGCTAGTCAGCCAACCCCACCCTGCACCTTCCCTGGGCCACACATTCGTGGGCAGGCAGCAGTCCTCAGTTCATACCACCCTCACGCAGCCTACATATTACAGGGGAGACTTTTAGTGGTGGGCCACTGGTGCCAACCTGAACTGCAGTGTCTCTTGGGCAGATCGCTAGGGTCTGCAGGCCCAAGGCAGATGGCAGCTGATCTCGCTGTATCTGTGACTTTTGTGGGAGCCTGCAAACTCAGCACTGACAGCAATCTGCATTGGCCTGACAAAATTGGCTCATTCCACCCTGTGTCTCCCTGAGACCCTGCACCAGCCAACCCACAAATTGACCATGGTAGGCCCATTGCCGGGCATCCAGCTCCACTCTGTGCTTTCTCTGCACCATGATTATGACAGCAAACAACAGCTCTCAGCTTGTGCAGCTCATGTATCCCAGGAGAGACTTTTTTGCATGGGGGTGGCCACAAGCCATACCCTGAGCAATAGTTTTTCATGAATAGTTCTTTTGTGTCTGTAGGCCTGATGTGAGCAGCAGCTGGCCTTGCTGTGATCTGAGACATTTACAGAAAGCCACAGATTCAGCATAGGAACAAAACATGATTCTGCATTGGCTGGATTAAATCTGCATGTTTTACACTGGTGACTCCCTGGATTCCCGCCCCAACTAACTTCCTTAGCAATGAAAAGTTCTTACAGCTGTGGAAACTTACCAGCAACTGGCAGACAGCCTCAAGCCTTGAGGTGCACTGGTCCTTTTGCTGAGCCATCCCAGGGCCAGTACTGGGAACAACTGACTTTGGCTCTCAGTGTGGTCTCTCTCAATTTCCTCCAGATCCGGCACAGGAAGCAACCATTCACTTATTGCTTTGTAGCTCCTACCAGGTAACCTTGAACAATCAAAGGCAGCAGCTGACATTAACTGACATAGGAGTTCCTTCTAAGGAGCCCCGGAAACAATACACATGAAGGTTGACATCAGAGAACAACAGAGCACCACCTGACTAGTGCAATAAGTAGCACAATTAAAGGTGAGCCAAAAAGGTATATGAGCCCGTTGGGGTAAATCTCACTCCATGGGGTCAGCCCACACACAGAAGCTTATACCTAGTAGGTATGGCCAATCCCCACTGCTAGTCAGCCTGAGAGTCAATCCCATCCATTGACATGCTAACAGAAATCAAAGATGAGCTACAACAAAGGAACACACATGACCACATATAGAACACACCCAGAGACCCCGGCACAGGTAAAAAAGGAGACTGTACCACTGGGCCACACAGTATACCTACTACATAAGGCCCCCTGGGCAAGGCTGGGAGATGTAATGAATCTTATTAATATATAAACAGACATAGAGAGGAAACTGTACCAAGAAAACAAAGAAATAGGCCACAAATGAAACAAGAGGATAAAACTCCAGAGGGGGAAAAAAAATGACACACAGAGACTGAAAGTAAAGGAATGGAAAAAGGTGTTTCATGTAAATGGAAATGGAATAAAAGCTGGTGTAGCAACACTTGTCAGATAAATTAGACTTTAAAACAAAAGCTATAATAAGAGACAAAAAAAGATATTAGATAAAAATAAATGTATCCACACAAGAAAACACAATTCTAGTAAACATATACACACCCAACATAGGAGCAACTTCATATATATAGTAATTATTGACCAACATAAAGGGAGAAATTGATGGTAATACAGTCATAGAAGATTTTAACACCCCATTGACACCAATAGACAGTTCTTGCAGACAAAAAATCAGCAAGGAAGCCAGTAGCCTTAAATGACACAATATAACAGATGGATTTAATTAATATTTTCAGGACATTTTACCTCAAAACAGCAGAATATACAATCTTCTCAACTGCACATGAAACCTTTTCCAGGATAGACCACATGTTAGGCCATAATACAAGTCTCAATAAATTTAAGAAGATTGAAATCACATCAAGTGTCTTCTCCAACCACAATGGAATGAAACTAGAAATTAACTACAAGGAAAAAAACTAGAAAATACACAAACACATGGAGGCTAAACAACATGCTATGAAACAATGAATGTGTTACCAATGACATCAAAGAAGAAATCAAAAGATACCTAAAGACAAATGAAAATGAACACACAACTACTCAAAATCTACAAGACACAGCAAAAGCAGTCCTAAGAGGGAAATTCATAGCTATACAGGCCTAGATCAAGAAAAAAATCGCAAATAAACAAGCTAATCTTACACTTAGAACTAGATGGGTACCAGTCAAGATGGTGTAGAAGGTATAGGCTGAACATGCCTCCTCTCATGACCACAACAGAAGTCCTATTACTAGAGATAAAAATAAAAGGTCACTTTAAGCCAGTAGGAGGGGCAGAGATGCTAAAACAGCTCGATCTCACAACCTCGTGTGGTGATAGAGAATTGGGAGGGCATTCTTGGCTGCAGAGCCCCCTCCCCAACCTGAGGAACAAGGGGTCCTGGCCCCACACTGGGGTCCCCAGTCTAGATTTTCATGGCCAGGAAGAGAAGTCCCCACAACCTCTGGCTGTGAAAACCAGCAGAGTTTGGCTGAGTGAAATGGAGGGCTGTAGCAGTCACAGACATTCTTCTTAAAGGGCCCATGCCTAGATTTACTCGCTGACAGACTCACTGCTCTGAGCTCCAGCACTGGGGCAGCTGCTTGAGAGATGCCAGGGACATAGGTGTGGGGCACAGAGATGGCTTCAGGATGAGGATTGGAAGGGCAGCTTTCTCCCAGACAGAAGTGCTAGCAGAATCCATTGTTCTTTTGTGAAGCCATCCCCCATCCCAGCCTGCAGACTCAGGAATCTCTATATCTGAGGGGCCATCAACCTGGATAACACAGGTTGCACTTCCCAGGTGATTCCCTGAGATTCTGTCTCTCCCAACTTGTGGGCCCACCCAAGACACTTTGAGTAATTTCTTCCATACAAATGGCCTGTATTGGCTCAAGTTGTGGACATTCTTAAAATCTCTCAAAGGCTCACAAAACCCAAAGATGAAAAAGCTGGCCTCAGCATGCCCCATAACACTTGCTGAGCAGCCTGAATCCCTGCACAAGTGGCAGCCAGCCTTTGTTTCTGGCTTGGCCTCCAGAGGAATCTATAAATTGAGCACAATCCATTTTATGTGGATTGCTTTGGGACTCTTACTAGGTAGTTCCAGAGGTGCACAGGCTGTGACTAAATTAACAAATTAACCTGCAGCTGGAACTCTCCCAGGACTGTGCCAATGGACCCCACAGGAAACCTACTACATAAAGCAACTCTACTAAGACTGGGAGACTTAGAAGCTCTACATAATACATGTAAACAGGAACAGGGAGGCAGTCAATTGGGTGAAAAAGAAGCATGTCCCACAAGAAAGATCAAAACAAAGCTCCAGAAAAAAAATCTAACAAAATGGAGACAAGCAATTTACCAGATACAGAGTTCAAAACACTGGTTATAAGAATGCTCAGTGATCTGAGGGGAAGAGTAGATGAACTCAGTGAGAATTTTAACAAAGAGATGGAAATCATAAAAATAGAAATAGAAAACATAATAGAAAAGCAATCAGAAATGAAGAATACAATATCTGAGATGAAGAATACATGAGAGGGAATTAACAGAGTGGGTGAAGTAGAGGATCAAATCGGTGATATAAAGGATGGGGTAGCAGAGGACACCCAGTTAGAACAGCAACAAGAAAAAAGAATCCAGAAAAATAAAGATAGTATAAGGAGCCTGTGGGACAACATCAAGCATAACTACATTCGCGTCATGGGAGTACCAGTAGGAGAAAAAACAGAGCAAGAAATTAAAAATATTTCAAAAAATAATGACTGAAAACGTCATTAACCTGGTAAAGGAAACAGACATACAACCTCAGAAAGTAAAGAGAGTCCCAAACAAATTGGACCCGAAGAGGACCACAGCAAGACATGTTATAATTAAAATGCCAAAGTTAAAGACAGACGAGAATCTTAAAAGCAGGAAGACAAAACAGTTAATTAGCTACAAGGGAGCTCCCATAAGATTGTCATCCGATTTCTCAAAAGAAACTTTACAGGCCAGACGAGCTTAGCACAAAATATTCAAAGTGATGAAACACCAGGATCTTCAACCAAGATTACTTTACCTAGCAAAGCTATCATTTAGAGTCGAAGGATAGACAAAGAGCTTCCCAGACAAGAAAAAGCTAAAGGAGTTCATTATCCCAAAGCCGGCATTACAGGAAATATATGAATAAAGAATGCCAATAACTACATATTTATCAAAAAATACTTCAAATGAAAAAAAATAAATAAATGCTCCAATGAAAAGATAAGATGGCTGAATACATAAGAAAATAACATACTCACATAGGCTATCTACAAGAGACTCACTTCAGATTAAAATACACACACAGACAGAAAGTAAAGAGATAGAAAAATATATTTCATGATGGACCTAGAGGGTATTGTGCTGATGGAGTAAGTCAGATATAAAAAGACAAATGCCGTATGATTTTACAAAAATGTGGGATCTAAAGTACAAAATAAACAACAACAAAATAGAAACAAACTCATAGATACAGAGAACATTTTGAACGTTAACAGATGGGATGGGAGTTGAGAGGGTTGGTGAAAAATGCGGAAGGGATTAAGAAGTACAAATTGGTAGTAACAAATTAGTCATGAATATATAAAATATAGCATAAAGAATATAGTCAATAATATTGTAATAACTATGTATGGTGTCAAAGGAGCATTTGATTTATTGAGGGAAATCACTTCGTGAGTTATATAGATGTCTAATCACTATGTTATATACCTGAAACTAATATAATATTGTATGCCAACTAATAAAAAAAAATTAAAAAAAGAACTAGAAAAAAAAACATCAAAGAAAATCCAAAGTGAGTTGAAGAAAACAATAAATATCAAGTCGGAAATAACAAAATAGAATCCAGAATAACACTACAAAAGATCAATGAAGCTGAGAGCTGGTTCTTTGAGAGGATAAACAAAACTGATAAACCTTTAAACATGCTCATCAACAACAACAACAACGAAAAATAGAGAACCCAAATAAATAAAATCAGAAATGAAATAAAAGTAACTACAACTCTATCAAAAAAAAAATAAAATAAAGGATTTAAGAAAATATTATGAGCAATTATATGCCAACAAATTAGACAATCTGGAAGAAATGGATGCATTTCTAAAACATACAATCACCCAAGACTAAGTCAAGAAGAAACAGAAAATCTGAACCAAATGATTACCATCAACAAAATTGAATCAGTAATCAAAAACATTAAACCTCTCAAAAAAAAAAAAAAAAACTGGACCAAATATCTTCATAGGTAAATTTTACTAAACCTTTAAAGGAAAATTAACACCTATTCTACTCAAACTATTCCAAAAAACTCAGGAGGAGGGAAGGCTCTCTAACACATTTTATGAGACCACCATTACCTGAATCTAAAACAAACAAACAGAAAAAGTAAAAAAAAAAAAAAAAAAGCTGTAGGCTGATATCTCTAATGAATATTGATGCAAAAATCCTCAAGAAAATATTAGCAAACTGAATTCAGCAATAAATTAAAAATAGCATATGCCATGATCAAGTTGGATTTCTTCCTGTAATGCAAGGTTGATTTAATATCTAAAAATCAATTAATGTGTTTTACCACATTAACAAATTGAAAGATAAAAATCATATGATCATATCAATAGATACAGAAAAAGCATTCAACAAAATTCAGGTCCATTTATAATAATAATAATAACTCTCAGCAAAGTGGGAATAGAGGGAACATACATCAACAAAATAAAGGCCATATATGACAAACCTACAGCTAATATCAGTATCAATGGGGAAAGGCTAAAAGTGTTTTCCATAACATCAGGAATAAGACAAGGATACCCATTTTCACCACTTCTATTCAACATAGTACTGAAAGTCTTAGCTACAGCTAAGACTTTCAGACAAGAAAGAAATAAAAGGCATCCAAATTAAAAAGGAAAAAGTAAAGCTGTCATTATTTGCAGATGACATGATGTTATATACAGAAACCCCTAAAGATTGTTAGCACTGATCAATTAATTCAGTAAAGTAGCAGGATATAAAATGAATATTCAGAGATTGATTGCATTTTTATACATCAATGATGAACTATCAGAAAGATAAATTAAGAAAACAATCCCATTTATGATTGCATCAAAAACAATAAAATACCTAAAAGTCAAATTAATCAAGGAAGTAAAAGGCCTGTTTTTAGAAAAATATATGTCATGGAAAAAAGAAATTGAAGAACTACAAATAAATGGAAGACTAACACCGTGCTCATGGGTAGGAAGAATCAACATCATTAAAATGGCCATAATACCCACAGCAATCTATTGATTCAATGCAATCCCAATTAAAACGCCAATGGCATTTTTCACAGAACTAGAATAAATAATCCAAAAATTTCTATGGCACCATAAAAATTCTCCATCCCATGGCAATCTTGAGAAAGAACGAAGTTGGAGGTATCACAATTCCTGATATTAAACTATACTACAAGTCTATAGTAAAAAACAAACAAACAAACAAACATAAAACAGAATGATACTGGCATAAAAACAGAAATACAGATCAATGGAACAGAAAATAGAGCCCAGAAATAAACCCATGCCTATGCAGTCATTTAATCTATGACAAAAGAGGCAAGAATATACAATGGGGTAAAAACAGTCTCTTCAATAAATGGTGTTAGGAAAACTGGACAGATACATACAAAAAAATTAAACTGCACCATCTTACACCATATACAAGAGTAAACACAAAAAGGTTTAAAGACTTAAATGTAAGACCAGAAAGCATAACAGTTCTAGAAGAAAACATAGGCAAGAAACTCACTGATATTGCTATTAGTAATTTTTTTTTTTCTGACATATCTCCTGGGACAAGAGAAATAAAAGAAATAATAACCAAATAGGACTGCATCAAACTGAATGTTTTTGCACATCAAAGGATACCATCAATAAAACAAAACAAAACGACCTATTGAATGAGAGAAGATATTTGCCTATGAAACATCTGACAAAGGATTAATATCAAAAATTTATAAGGAAATCATGAAACTCAGCAACAACAACAACGAAAGCAAAAAGTCCAATTTAAAAATGGGCAGAAGATATGAAAAAGTTTTTTTTTCTTAAAATAGGAAATACGGTTGACCAATAGACATATGGAAAGACACTAAAGGTAACTAATCATCAGAGAAATGCAAATAAAAACCACAATACGATATCGCCTCATCAATAAATCAAAGAACAATAAGCGTTGGCAAAGATGTGGCATAAAGAAAACAATCATACACTGATGATGGTATTACAAATTGGCACAGCCACTATGAAAAACAGTTTGGAAGTTCTTCAAAAAATTAAAAATGGAGAGTGACATCAGAAAAATGGTGGCATGAGAGGCGTCCCCATATCTCTCCCCTCGAAATAATAAACTGAACATCTAAAACACAACAAAAATCACCCAACCGGCACACAAACATATCTGAGCATGAGATCTGCACATAAGAGCTACCATAGGTCTGAATATGGGCGGGAGACTGGGAGAAACAAAGTAGCTGCCCCTTTCAGCCAGAGCTCCCTGCAGGATGACAGGGAGGGTAGAGGGTGTGGCAGGATCCATGAAGAACACTGCCTGAGAGAACTTCGATCTCCACACAGCAGCAGTGCCCAGGGATCAGGGAAGAAAGCAGAGAAATGGGGACAGCAGAGAAATAACAGTTTATTATTACCGCCATGGTTGCAAAACACGAAGCTGAGCCACATACCCCATCTCCCAAACCAGAGGGCCCTTCCTTCTATATCTTCCATATTCTTTCACAAAACCTATGCCCCAAATATGTTTTTTACCACTCATCCTTCTTAAAACATGTCCTTCATATCTATGCTTCTATACTCAGTAGTAGTGGTAGAGCCAGGACTCAAATCCTGATCTAACAATGCCAGATCAGCATCCTTTCTACTTCATTATGCTTCTTATTTAATTTACTGCTGCTTTATTCTCGTTCACTGTGGAGCTCCAGGGGATTGGCAGAAACATTACCGAAACTATCACTAACAATGACACGGACTGAGACTGAGGGTAGTGAGCATGATTGATCATCTATAAGAAAAAAAAAGCATTATTAAGACTTTATATAATGCAGGGATCCAAGAGGCTTGGGCACCACATACTGGAAACCAAAAGAAAAATGCCTTCTTTGTAACAGACTAAATAGAGATCTTTATATAATAAATCTTTCTAGAAAAAAAGCAGAATACACTTCCAGTAATGCCTAGGCAAAACAAACAAACAAACAAAAAAGTCCATTAAACACCATAAACAACCAAGGTGACAAGGCAGCTCAGAAAGAAACAGAAAAAATTCCAGAAAATAAGCTTACAGACACAGAAATATACTACTTAAATGATGGAGAACTCAGGATGGTATTTCTGAAAAAAACTCAAAGAGATCCAAAATGATTCATAGCAACAATTTCAGGAATTGGAAAAACAACTAGATGAGCAGAATGAGTTCTTTAGCAAGGAGATTGAAACCCTCAAAATGAACCAAATAGAACTTCCAGAGATGAAGAACATACTGAAAGAGGTGAAAAATGAAATAGCAAGCCTGGGAAATAGAGTCAACCAAATGGAGGAAAGGATCAGTGATATCAAAGATAGAAATCTAGAAATAAATCAGAAAGAAGAAGAGAGGACAGAAGAATGAAAAATAATGAAAGAGAAATACAAGAACTAGCTGATACCATCAGGAGAGGAAACAAGAATAATGGGTATTATTCTTGTTAGAAAACATTTTCAGACCAATAGTTGAGGAAAAACTCTAAAATCAAAGGAATGAACTGGAGCTTGGAATTCGAGAAGTCAACAGAACACCCATATCTCAACACAAAAAGTCTTTCCAAAACACATTGTATTAAAATTATACAAAATCAATGACAAAGAAAAAATTCTAAGGGCAGCCAGAGAAAAGAAGACAGTAACCTGTAAAGGAAAACTCATTAGATTATAATCAGACTTCTCAGCACAAACTTATGAGCCAGAAAAGAGTGGAATTAAGTATTCAAACTATTAAATGAAAGGAACTACCAGCCAAGAATAATGTATCCAGAAAAGAAGAGGATTAAAAGATCCACATTTGCAATGGGGAATGGAAAGAAGGCACACACAGGAGAAAATGGACTAATATATATCCTTTACATATTCATTATGGTAACCACATGTCAAAGATTCAGAACTGAAAAACGTAACATAAAAAAAGAGAACCAGAGGGGATATCAACAAAATACACACACACACACACACACACACACACACACACACGGACAAGGAAGTAGTAGAAACACCAAACTACCAGAAAGCAAAAGATAAAATGGCTATAGAAAAACCTCATATTTCAATAATCACAGTAAATATAAATGCCCTGTATTCACCAATAAAAAGGCACAGATTTGCAGATTGGATCAAAAAACAAAACCTAACCATTTGCTGCCTCCAGGAGACACATCTCAGTCCAAAAGAAAAATATAAACTCAAAGTGAAAGGGTGGAAAATGATATTTCAAGCAAATGCATTCAGAGAAAAGTGAGAGTTAGTGGTAGTAATATCGGATAAAATAGACTTCGAAATAGAAAAGGTAAAGAAAGATACTGAGGGATACTTCATAATGAAAAAGGGAATATTACACCAAGAAGACATAACACTTATTAATATCTATGCTCCCAATCAGGGAGCCCTGAAATATATAAAAGAATTACTAACAGAACTAAAGGGAAAAACAGAACAAAACACTATCATATTAGGGGACTTAATACCCCACTGTTAGATATGGACAAATAATTCAAACAGAAAATCAATAAGGAAATAACATCCTTAAAAGACACATTAGACAAACTGGACATAATTGACAGTTACAGAGCATTTCATCTCAAAACAGCTGCTTATATATTCTTCTCCTTTGCACATAGAACATTCTCAAAGATTGACATATATAACACCAAATTTAATAACTTAGAAGAAATGGACCAGTACTTAGAAAAATACAATCTTCCTAGACTCAATCAAGAAGATCTCGAAAATCTAAATAGTCTGATCAGCAGTATGGAAACTGAAACAATCATTAAAAAACTACCAAAAAGTACAAGTCCAGGACCAGATGGCTTCACCAGTGAATTCTACCAAACATTCAAAGATTTAACACCTATTCTCAAACTCTTTCAAAAAACAGAAGAGGAGGCCACACTTCCCAACTCATTTTATGAGGTCAACATTACTCTGATATCAAAATCTGGTAAAGATAACACAAAAAAAGAAAACTACAGACCAATATTAACACATGCAAAAAATTCTAAATAAGATACTAGCAAAGTGAATACAGCAACATATTACAAAGATTATATACCACGATCAAGTGGGCTTCATCCCAGGGTAACAGGAATGGTTCAACATACACAAATCAATTAATGTGATACACCACATAAACAAATTAAAGAATAAGATTTATATGATCATATCAATAGATGCAGAAATAGCTTCGACAAGATACAGCATCTATTTATGATCAAAACACTTAACAAAATCGGTATATAAGGAAAGTATCTTAACATAATAAAAGCCATATATGACAAACCCTCAGCCAACATTATACATAATGGTGAAAAACTAAAAAGCTTCTCTCTAAGATCAGAAACAAGGCAAGGCTGTCCACTATTGCTACTGTTATTCAATATAACATTGGAGGTCCTAGCGAGTGCAGTCAGGCAAGAGAAAGACATAAAAGGCATCTAAATAGGAAATAAAGAAGTCAAACTGTCTCTATTTGTGGATGACATTATTCTCTATATAGAAAACCCTAAAGACTTCACACACACACACACAAAAAAAACATTACTAGAAAGAATAAGCAAATACAATAAAATTTTTGGATGCAAAATCAATGTTCAAAAATCCATGGCATTTCTATACTCTAATAATGAAGTATCAGGAAAAAATGTGGAAAAAGTAATTCCTTTTGCAATTGCAACGAAAGAATAAAACACCTAGGAATAGATACTGAGAATAAATCTAATGAAACATTTGAAAGACCTATGTAATAAACACTATAAGACCCTATTAAAAGAAATCAAAGGAATAAATCTAATGAAACATTTGAAAGACCTATGTAATAAACACTATAAGACCCTATTAAAAGAAATCAAAGAAGATACAAAGAAATGGAAAGATATTCCATGTTCTTGGAATGGAAGAATCAACAAAATTAAAATGACCATATTACCTAAAGCATTATACAGATTTAATGGAATCCCCATTGAAATCTCATTGGCATTTTTTAAAGAAATAGAACAAAAAATCATCAGATTTGTATGGAAGCACAAAAGACCTCAAATTGCCAAAGCCATCCTGAGCATAAATAATGAGGCTGGAGGCATCACTCTGCCAAACTTCAAATTATACCACAAAACAAAAATCATCAAAATGGTATTTTATTGGCAGAGAAACAGACACACCGACCAAGTGGAACAGAGTCGAGAGTCCAGATGAAAACCTATGTTTATATGGGCAAGTAATTTTCAACCAAAGGGGCAAAAACATATAGTGGAGAAATGAAAACCTCTTCAATAAATAATGTTGGGAAAACTGGAAAGCCACCTGCGAAACAATGAAGCTAGACTGTTGTCTATCACCACATACCAAAATTTATTCAAAATGGATTAAGGACATGAATATAAGACCTGAAACAAACAAACAAAAATGCATAGAAGAAAACATAGGAACTAAACTCATGGATCTTGGACTAAAGCAGATTTTGTGAATTTGATCTCAAAGACAAGAGGAGTAAAAGCAAAAATAAATGAATGGGATTACATCGAACTAAAAAGCTTCTGCACAGCGAAAGAAACCATCAACAAGGTAAAGTGACAACCATATGAATGGGAAAATACACTTGCAAGCAATTCCTCCGATAAGGGCCCTATATCCAAAATATACAAAGAACTCATACAGCTCAATAGCAACAAAAATACAAACAATCCAATCAAGAAATGGGCAGAGGACCTGAACAGACACTTCTCCCAAAAATGCATACAAATGGCCAAAAAACATATGAAAAGATGCTCATCATCGGTAGCTATTAGGGAAATGCAAATCAAAACCACAATGAGATACCATCTCACAATTGTTAGAATAGCTGTTGTCAACAGGACAAGTAATAACAAATTTTGGAGAGGATGCGGAGAAAAAGGAACCCTCATACACTGCTGGTGGGACTGCAAATTGGTGCAGTCACTATGGAAAACAGTATGGAGGTTCCTCAAAAAGCTAAGAATTGATCTATGATATGATCCAGCAGTCCCTCTACTGGGTATTAACTCTGAAGACTCGAAAACATGTACTGGAAAAGATATTTGCACACCAATGTTCAGAGCAGCATTGTGAACATTGGCCAGGACATGGAAGCAACCGAAGTGTCCTACGGAAGATGATTGGCTAAAGAAGCTGTGGTACATTTATACAATGGAATGTTACTCAGCCATAAGAGGAGATGAAATACTGCCATTTGCGACAACATGGATGGACCTCGAGATAATCATACTAAGCGAAATCAGCCAGAGAAAGTTGAAAACCACATGATATCACTTATATGTGGGATATACTCCTAAAAGCAACAAACTAACAGGACATAGAAACTCATGGACATAGACAATAGACTGGTGGTTACCAGAGGATAGTGTGTGAGGGAGGAAGAGTGAGGTAGACAGAGTAAAAGGAGTCAAATATGTGGTGACAGAAAGAAATCTAACTATTGGAGGTGAACACACAGTGAAAAAATATATATAAGCGTTATTGTTAAATTGAACTCCTGAAAATTACTGGATGTTGTTAACCAATGCCACCATATTTTTTTAATTAAAAATGCATATACCTGTTGACCCAGCAATTGTACTTCTGGGTAGTTATCCAAAGAAAACCAAAACAATATTTCCTAAAGATCTGTGCACCTCTATGTTCATGACAGCACAATTTACAATAGCCAATATATAAAAGCAGCCTAAATGCCCATCAACAGATGATTGGATAAAGAAGTTTTGGTTCATATATATAGTGGAATATTTCTCATCCATTAAAAGAAAAATGATTTCCTACCATTTGCAATGACATGGACTGACCTAGAGGTTATTATGCTGAGTGAAATAAGTCAGATAGAGGAAGATAAATACCATATGATTCACTTATATGTGGAATCCAAGGAACAAAAAGAACAAACTAATCAAAAACAGACTCACAAACATAGAGGACAATCTGATGACAACCAGAGGGGAGGGGGTTTGGGGGGCTGGGAAAATGCAGTGAAGGGTTAAAATATAAATTAGTAGTTGATAGATTGTCACAGACCTTAAAGAGTCCTAAAAAGCAGAAACCCAAAGAGGCCCACACCAAGACATATTATAATTAAAATGCCAAATATAAAGACAAAGAGAGGTTCTTTAAAGCAGCAGGAAAAAAGCAGTTAGGTACTTAAAAGGGAGCTTCATAAGACCGTCAGCTGATTTCTCAACAGAAACTTTGCACTCCAGAAAGGATTACCACAAAATAGTCAAAGTGATGAAAAGCAAGGACTGCAACCAGGATTACTCTACCCATCAAAGTCACCATTTAAAATCAAAGGACAGATAAAAAAAACTCCCCAGATGAGAACAAACTAAAGCAGTTTATCACTGCCAAGTCAATATTACAGGAAATACTGGAAGGACTTCTTTAAGAAGAAGAAAAAAGAAAGGTAAAAAATATGAATAATAAAATGTCAATAACTACATATCTATTAATAATTACTTTAAATATAAATGGTTTACATGTTCCAATTCAAAGATAGGGTAGCTGAAAGGATAAGAAAATAAGACCTTTATATATGCTGCCTACAAGAGAGTCACTTCAGATTGGCAGACACATAACAAACTGAAAGTAAAGGGATGAAAAAATATTTCATGAAAATGGAAATGAAAAAAATAAGCAATTCTTATACTAGACAAAATAGACTTTAAAACAAAGGTTTTAACAAGAGAGAAAGGACACAATAATTCCACCTCTAGGTATTTTCCAAACGAACTCAAAATACTATTTTGAAGGGACATGTGCCTCTATATATTTATTGTAACTTTATTTACAATAGTCAGGATATGGAGGCAACCTGGGTGTCCAACAATGGATGAATGGATGAAAAACAGGTAGTGCATATATACATTGGAATATTACTTAACCATAAAAATTTTTAAAAAGAATGAAATCTTGCCATCTGCAACAACATGGATGGACCTAGAAGATACTGTGCTGAGTAAGTCGAACACAGAAAGACAAATACCATATAATTTCACCTACATGTGTAATCTAAAGAACAAAACAGAAAAGCAAACACAAGGGTAACAAAATCATAGATACAGAAAACATTCTGAGGGTTGCCTGATGAAAGAGAGTGGGAGGAGTGGGTGAAAAAGGGGAAGGGATTAAGAAATATAAATTGGTAGTTACAAAATAGTCATGGGGATGTAAAGTATAGCATAAAGAATGTAACCAGTAATATTGTAATAACTATGTATGGTTTCAGATGGGTACTAGATATATCAGGTTGATCACTTCATAAGTTATATAAATTTCCAATTACTATGTTGCATACCTGAAATTAATATAATATTTTATGCCAAATATAATTTAAATTTAAAAAATATATATATTTAAAAAGAAAGAAAGGAGCAAGCTTCCTGACGCTGTAAGTTGACTAGAACTGGAAAATCATTTGTAAGCATTGCAGTAGAAGCAATCAAAGGTTAAAATGGTTGTGTTTGTGAGGATTGATTCTACAGATCTTTGAAGAGACCTTCAATTATGTTTTTATACATCTGTTCACTCTGACTAAATTGTCCACTGAAACAAATCAACAGCCTGTTTAGGATTCTATTACACCAAGCTATTCCCAAAGATGAAGAAGATAACTGCATCAGGAGGAAATAATTCATGATCCCAGAAAAAGAAAACCTTTTTTTTCCCCTACTATATTAAAAAAAAAAAAAAGGTGTGAGTTTCTTTTGAGGAATCTGACTTGTCTTCAAGAACTTGACTGAATATGAGCCCTGAACTTACTGAAATTCTGGCAGTAACAGATTGACCACGAACAGATGTCATCCTGTGCATGCTGAATCCATGCTTCTGGGAATTTGAAGGTGCTTCTGCAGAGTGTAAAATCATTCTCCAGGGGAAAGGGTCACAGGATGAATGATTCATCCCCCTACTGAGACTGTGAAGTTGATCCTGAAAGGACTGATCATTTCAGGCTTAACATTATATATAAATTTCCTTTCTAGAATCGGATTCCAGCTTATCTTTGCAGTTTTATCTTCCACTACCTCTTATTCTCTTGCATTTATCACAGTGAAGTGCTCCTTTCTTGACTTCTCCTTCTGCCAACTGAGAGCTGCAGAAGAGCAGAGACCTGAGCTTTTTCATCCCTATATTTCTTCCAGGACCCCACACACAATGAGTACAGCTTTGATTGAATGTATTGTCTCACCTCAGGGGTTAACATTTAGTCATATGCCTGTTTGGTATCAGAACATATTCCTGAATCCTGTACTCCAACCTGAGTTCTCCGTTCTGTTGAGTGAGAATAGCTGGAATTCAGCTTTACTGAGCCACTTCGTATGTGCTAGACACCACTCTGAGCACTTATCATGCAGCAACTCAGTAATCCCCCTCAAATAATCCCCATTTGACAATTGAGAAAAATGAAGCACAGAGAGGTGAAATGACTTGCACAAGGTCATGAAACTAGGAAACTAGCAGAGCTTATCTTTGAACTGAGGCAGCTGGCTCCACAGGACACAACACACAAAGGCCAGGGAGTAAGAGTGAAGGAGTGGGGTGTATAATAAGTTGGTGGAAGTTTTAGAATCCAGCTAAAGAAATAGTTTGGTTTGAATAATTGGAAAACATGGAAGACAATAAAGCAAGTGTCTCATTTGATTAGATCTCCCTAACCAGGAGGCTCTTCACACTTTTTTTTTCCAAATTGCTTCTCTCATAAAATTTTAATTCTCATTTTACCATATATCTGTTCACATACTGTGACCCTTCATAGGACCATAAAGCAGTATAGTAGCTAAGATTTTCTCCCCAACAGTCCTCAAAACAATTTTCACTTTTTGGGAGGCTATATCATCACAGTTGGGAATATGTGTTAACAACATGATTTCACTTATATGTGGAATCTAAGCAACAAAAAGAACAAACTAATCAAAAACAGACTCACAAATATAGAGGACAATCTGGTGACAGCCAGAGGGGAGAATGGAGGGCTTGAAGAATGGGGTAAAGGGTTAAAGAAGCACAAATTAGTAGTCGATAGATGGTCACAGGGAAGGGGGCATGGCATAGGGAATGCAGTTAGCATTAATGTAATGGTTAGGTGGAGAGCCAGAGGAGAGAAAGAGCAATTAGGGGGACCATTTTTTTTAAATATATAAATGTCTAACCAATGTACTGTATACTTGAAACTAATAAAAATTAAAAATAAAAAATGTAGTATTAAATCAATGGCATTGGCTTCATTTGGAATTTGATAGAAATGTAGAATCTCAGGTTCCATCCCAGACCTACCGGATCTGAGCCTACATTTTAACAAGTCTTCTAAGTATTCCACATGCATTTTAAGTTTGAAAAGCACTATTCTACAAGATTTCTCCCCCACCTACAAAGCTGATTGATTATCTTCGATTAAGATGATTAGAAGCAATAGCATCCACATAGATCTAGGACCTCAGGACTGAGATAGAAGTTAAAGACATCTAATCCAAATCTTTCCAAGATTTCTTTTAGAAACAAAGATCCCTTGTGTAGAGCTAAAATTATTCTCCTTATGGTATTTACCCTTATATACTGCTCTGCCTTCTGGGATAAACCAGTATGTAGCTATTCTCTTTTTCCTATGATCGTTCCAACCTCTGAAGTCAGAAGCCATGCCTCTCAAGTCTTCTCTTCTCCTAAGCTCATTCAGTCACTCTTCATAGGGCACATTTCCACTTCATTCTCCAGACTGCTCACTTTCTTTATATCAGTCTGTAAAAGCCATTATTAATGGTCTGGAGCCTGAAGCTGGTGTAGGCAAGGTTCCAAGTGTAGAACAATTAAAGACAAATAAAGGTGGATTGTCACCTCCCTTTTTTAAGACACTAAATAATTATTCATTTCCTTAAGTTGAAATTAGCGATATCACCAACCATATCACATTATTGATTTATATTGAATTTATTGACAAATAAAATCTCTAGAAAGTTTCCACATAAGCTACTTTAAAATTATATCTGTAGTTGTTCTACAGTTGAGTTTTGTAACCTGAGTGAAGATCTTGAAACTTATGTACACTGAGCTTCACTTTTTTAAAAAATTCAAGAAATATTAGTAATTCAAGAAATTCAAATTAAAGTAAATTATGACAAATTATGAGAAACATGGCTGAGTGAAAGATGTCTCTATATCTCTCCCATTGAAACAACAATGAGCTGAACTTCTAACACTCAACAAAAAACACCCAAACTGCACACCAACACGTCTGAGCATGGGATCTGTGCATAAGTGTTACCACAAGTCTGAACCCCGGGAGTCAGGTGGGAGAGTGGAAGAAACAAAGAAGATGCCTCTCGCAGCCAGGCTCCCTATAGGAGGAGAGGGGAGGGGAGAAGATGTGTCATGTTCACTTAACAGTCTTGTCTGGGAGAGCTGTGAGCTTCACACGACCGGCAGCAGTGCCCAGGCATCAGTGCAGAAAGCAGAGAAGTGGAGACGGCAGAGAAGCGAGGACGGCAGAGAAGTGGGGATGGCAGAGAACCAACAGTTGATTATTACCAGCCACGGTTGCAAAATGCAAGGCTGAACCACAGCCCCCATCCCCCAACCCAGATGGCCCCGCCTTCCATATTCTTTGAAACCGAACACTGTGGAGCCCCAGGGGAATCTGAGCAAACACTACCGAAATTGTCACTAACAATGACAGGGACTGAGACTGAGGGTAGTGAGCATGATTGAATATCTATAATTTTTAAAAAGCATTATTAAGACTTTATATAAAGCAGGGATCCAAAGGTTTACACGCCACCTACTGGAAACCAAAAGAAAAACACCTTCTTTGCAACAGGCTAATGAGAGACATTTATATAATAAATCTTCTTTCTGGAAAAACAGTAGAATACACGTCCATTAATGCCCAGGCAGAGAAAAAGTCCATTAAACACCATGAACAACTAAAGTCAGAAATAAATAGAAAAATCTCCAGAAAATAAGCTTACAGACATAGAAATATGCGACTTAAATGACAGAGAATTCAGGATGGTACTTCTGAAAAAACTCAATGAGATACAAAATAATTCATTTCAACAAATCCGAGAAGTGAAAAAAAAAAACAAATAGATCAGCAGAAACTGTTTTTTAGCAAGAAGAATGAAACCCTCAAAAAGAACCAAATAGAACTTCTGTAGATGAACACAATAAAAGAGGTGAAGAATGAAATACCAAGCTTAGGGAATAGAGTTGACCAAATGGAGGAAAGGATCAGTGATATTGAAGACAGAAATCTAGAAATAAATCAGTAGGAAGAAGAGAGAAACCAAAGAATGAAAAATAATGAAAGAGAAATACAAGAACTAGCTGATACCATTGGGAGAGGAAACATAAGAATAATGGGAATTCTCGAAGGGGAAAAAAAGGAGCAGGGACTAGAAAGCATTTTTAGACCAAAAGTTGATGAGAATTTCCCAAATCTAAGGAATGAGCTGGAGCTTGGAATTCAAGAAGTCAACAGAACACCCAATTTTCTCAACCCTGAAAGGCCTTCTTCAAGACAAATTGTATTAAAATTATCAAAAATCGATAACAAAGAAAGAATTCTCAGGGTAGCCATGAAAAAGAAGACAGTAACCTATAAAGGAAATCCATTAGATTATCATCGAACTTCTCAGGACAAACATTACAAGCTAGAAAGGTGTGGAATCAAATATTCAAACTATTAAATGAAAGGAACTACCAGCCAAGAATAATGTATCCAGCTCAGTTCTCCTTTAGATATGAAGGAGAAATAAAGACCTTTCCAGACATACAAAAATTGAGGGAATTCTCCACTACGAGGCCTGCACTACAGGAAATACTGAAAGGGGTCAGCTAACCTAAAACAAAATGGCAAAAACAGCCAGACAAAAAATGTTGAAAATCACATGATATCACTTTTATGTGGGATATGAACCAAAAGCAACCAATTAACAGAACAAACAAATAGAAACTCATGGACATGGACAATAGACTATTGGTTACCAGAGGATAGGGGGGTGATAGGGGGATGTAAATGGGGTAAAGGGGTTAAATATGTGGTGACAAAAAGAAATCTAATATTGGGCAGTGAATATACAATGTAATATGTATATTTCCTTACTTTTGAATTGTATATCTGAAACTTACTGGATTTCATTAACCAATGTCACAACAATAAAAATACGTAAGTAAGTAAATAAGTAAGTAGGCAGGTAAATAAATAAATAAATAAATAAATAAATAAATAAATAAATAAAATCTCTCCAACATTTCCTGTAAAATTGGCTTGTTGTTAATGAATTACTTTAGCTTATTTTTGTCTGGGAAGCTCTTTATCTGTTCTTCGACTCTAAATGATAGCTTTGCTGGGTAAAATATTCTTGGTCGTAGATTCTGGGTTTTCATTACATTGAGTATTTTGTGCCTGCTGTCCTGGGTAGATTCTTTTGAGAAATCAGCTGCCAGTCTTATCGGTGCTCCCTTGTAGGTAACTGCTTTTCTATTGCTGCTTTTAAGATTCTATCTTTGTACTTAACCTTTGACATTTTAATTATAATATGTCGTGGTGTGAGCTTCTTTTGGTTCAGCTTTTGTGGGACTCTCTGAGCATCCCGGGGTTGTATATCTATTTCCTTCACCAGGTGAAGAAAGTTTTCCATCATTATTTCTTCAAATAGCTCTTCAACTTCTTATTTTCCTTCAGGTATCCATATGGCACAGATATGTTTACATTTAATTCTGTCCCATAGGCTCCTTAGATTATTACTATATTTTTGGCTTCTTTTTTCTTGCCATTCTGATTGTCTTCTGCTTTCTCATCTTCTATATTGGTGGTTCGATATAGAAGATGATGATCCACTCTGTTGATTCCCTCTAATATACTCTTCTTGTCAGATTATATATTCTTCATTTCTTACTGGTTCTCTTTTATTATTTCCATTTCTATATTATGTTTTTATTCCTATGTTAAAGTCCTCACTGAATTCATCTACTCTTCCCCTAAATTCATTGAGCATCTTTACAACGTCATAACTGTTTTCACCTCTGCATCTGTTAAATTGCATTAGACTCCATTATTTCTGGATCTCTTTTCTGTTCCCCCATATGGTTTCTACTTTTTCTTCCCATTTTGACTACCTTTCTGTGTCTATTTCTATGTACAACAAAGCTCCTAAGTCTCCTTGTCTTATTAGCATGGCTTCATGTAGTAGGTGTACAGTGGCACAGTCCAGAGAGGGGTTCAGCTGCAGGCCAAGTTTAGCCCCAGCCTGTGCCCCTCTAGGGCCACGTGTTAAGATTCAACAAGCAATCTTTAGATGCTGTGCTTACTGGTTCCTCAAGAGACCACGCCAGAAACCGAGGCCAGCTGCCACCAATGTGGGTCCTGGATTTAGCTCATCAAAGAGCACCTGCCTCAATGAGGTTACAATTGGATGTGGCTTGGGTAGGGCCACTATTTGGGGAAGGCGGAGTTTCAGGGAATCCTCTGAGTGGAGCGACCTCTGTTACCCAGTTTGATGACGTCTCAGCTATGGCAGCACTGCGTGGGCACACTGGGAGGTGGGGAGGGCTCAACAGCAGAACAATGGATACCACCAGCACTTCTGCCTGGGAGAGAGCCTCACCTCCATCCCTCACTCCAACAACTCAGTGTCCCGCTGCAAGTTCCTGGTGGCCCTTGTGTAGCAGACCTTGTGCTGGTGCTCAGAGCGAGCAGGTCTGTCATTGTGAATGTCTGCTCACTGACATGGCCCCTTTAAGAGGCATCTGCAGCTGCCGGATGCAGCTGCCGCAGCGTCTGTCCCACTCAGCCACTCAGAACCTGGCAGCCTCTCATTTTTGCCCCCTCCTACCTTCTTCCGATGCAGGTTGATTAATTATTTCTCTCTCTAGTTGTAGTGCTTCTGTTCAACTAGATCCCAGGAAACTTAACTTGCTGTTGCTCTGTGTTTCTGTTGCTACTTTGATTTGGTCACAAGAGGGATGAACAAAGCCTCTATCATCTACACCATTTTCCCATCTCTATCTGTGAAATCTTGAGCAAATTATTTAACTCTCAGACCCTCAATTTCCTTATCTGGAAAACAGCACCTATTTCTTTGGGATGTTTTGAAGATTAAATGAGGTAATACATGTTATCAAGTCCTTTGAACATAGTCCTCCATGAACATTAATACTTATATATACTATTGTTATTCATTGATATAATAATGAATGAGCATGAAGCAGCAATAAATTAAATAAGAAGCATAATGAAGTAGAAAGGATGCTGATCTGGCATTACTAGATCAGGATTCGAGTCTTGGCTCTACCACTACTACTGAGTACAGAAGCATAGATATGAAGGACATGTTTTAAGAAGGATGAGTGGTAAAGAACATATTTGGGGCATAGGTTTTGTGGAAGAATATAGTAGGATGGTGATCTCATGAACAATATTAAATGCCAAGTTTGGATCTTTGTAAGGAGTCAAGATATGACTGGCTTTGTGTTTTAGGAATGTATTCTAGAAGCAAAGTGGAGACCGAATTGCACTTAAAATTCTTTGCCTTGTGGACATTTCTACAGATAATTTTAGTCTTTAATTTGTTCAGTTACTCACCATTTTAGCCTTGTGTGCATGTATACCTTCATGCCTAATACAGTCTTCTTCCTTCTTGTCTATAGAAGAAACTCCAATTCTTAGTCAGATACACTCATGTTGGTACAATTTTCCCAGGCTGGATGAATCAAAAATTACCAAAGTTATAATCAGTTTCCCCATATCCTAGAAAAATTCTCTATCCCATTAGCATTTGTCCTTGGCTGCCTCGTTCTGGCCTGAGTTCTACCTGTCATCCTGTACCTCTATCTGGTCAGGGCCCAGGACATAAATAAGATCTTAGATTCTATATTTTTTTTTTCCATAATGAAATATTTTGTTCTTGTTATCACAATGTGAAGTTGATTTCTCATGCCTGTTGCCACCTCCTGCCTCCTCATGTAAAGAGAAATAGAGAAAAAAAGGGACACCGGGGGTAATTCTCAAGTGGACATGGGAAGTTCAACTCAGGGAATTTGCCCAGAAATTTCTACTATCTTTCATTTTGTTTAATGTAGTTTTTCATAGAAAAAAATATATATATATATTCTGTTACATTTTTAACATTTTTCTTGCACTGGAAGTATTAGAGTCCCAAAAGAGTCCAAGGAGCCAGAGGTGATATCTTCAGCAACAAATTCCCTCATTGGTTGCCAAGGACTGGCTCCTGTTCTCAAAACATTCTTCGAATATAAATAGGTGCCATATTGGGAACTGAACCTAATTTTAGAGAGGCAGCATGGGCCTTTCAGAAGAGTAGTTAACTAGGAGTTTCCTAGTAGTTAACTAGTAGTCTGATATTGACAATCTGTGGAACTCTTGCTCCAGACTCTCTTTGGGCCTGAGTCTCTCCATCTGACAAATGAGAGAAGAAATTGAACTGGGTGATCTTTGAGATCTTTTGAACTCTGATGTTTTCTGAGTCAACACTGTCTCATCGTTACCCCTCCATCCTGTGGTTAATTTTGGTGTTCTAACAGCAATGAGAAAGGAGAATTCCAAACCAGCCCCTCCCTCACATGGACAGTGTGTATATTTCCACCTCTAATATGGATTTCTACTCCTTCAAATAAGCTGACGTACTGTTCTTTGTGGTTCATAGTGAGAACAACAAAGGTAAATTACCCACAAGGGAGCTAAATTGGGCTGATTGGCTTCAATAATAAAGTGGGCTAATCAACTGAGCTAATTTTCTATACACTAATAAAGCGGCTTAATGGCCTTATATGAGCTTCCCAAAAGAAGATACCAGGAAGAAAGAGGTTCTAAAATAGTTATTTTTCTCCTGCAAAAGGAAAGGTGGAAGGAAGGAAACTTGCACTTCTTAAGGACCTACTATATCAGTCCCTGTGCTTATTATATGCCTTCTCATACATTACCTCATTCCACTATGAGGGGGTTCCAGATACAGTATCTGTCACTCCATGGGGTTGACTCCTCTTTATTCCTCACCGTCTCCTATCGCTCTTCCTTGGTTGAAGAGGATGATTTACATAGAAAATGACCATTTTTTTGCCAAAGACGAGAGTAGCTGCCCCTACTAGAATCTCCATTATCATATTTAATTCTCTTACCAGTTTCATGATGTGCAGATACTCTTGCCCTCAGGTAAGATAGATGATGAAACTTAAGTTTCACAAACTGAAATGATTTACCCAAGGTCACACCCTAGCAAGTGTCAGAGCTGGAAATGGAACCCAAGACTCTTGATACCATGCCCAGGCTTGTTTTTACCATCCCTTGTAGGTGCACTTAGATCCCTATATTCTTGGGGAATAGCAATAGCAGAAAAAGAGTAAACCTTAGGAACACTGAGCAAACACTTAGGCAATCGAGAGACTGGGAGAGCTTCCTATCTTTAGGGGCTCAAAAATGTTTCAAAGTCATCAAAATAGTTTTGAGAGCTGTTAGATTAATTATTTTCATTTAGAGCAAGGATCCCCAACCCCCAGGCAGTGGACCAGTACCGATCTGTAGTCTATTAAGAACCCGGCCGCACAGGAGGAGGTGAGCAGTGAATAAATGAGTGAGGCCCCATTTGTACTTGCAGCCATACCCCAGTGCTAACATCACCACTTCAGCTCCACCTCAGATCATCAGGCATTAGATTCTCATAGGAGCATGGGTCCCTAGTACCAAAAAGGTGGAGGACTGCTGATTTAAAAGAAACCATATTGTGAGACCAGTGAGGTTAGATATCAGTATAGCTTGAGATGGCTCTAGTCCACTCTCTCAGTCACCCCACTTTCTTTTTTTAATTTAATTTTTAAAAATTGTATAAATTAACTAATTTTTATGGTGACATTGGTTAATGAAATCCAGTAAGTTTCAGCTGTACATTTTAACAATATAGTATACGTGTGTGTGTGTATATATATATTTACATTGTGTGTTCACCTCCAATAGTTAGATTTCTTTCTGTCACCACATATTTCACCCCTTTTACCCCATTTACCTGCACCCTCTGCCCTCTCCCCTACCCTCTGGTAACTACTAATCTATTGTCCATGTCCATGAATCTCTGTTTGTTCGTCCTGTTCATTTGTCGCTTTTAGGTTTATATCCCACATATAGGTGATATCATGCGATTTTCAACTTTTTCTGTCTGGCTTATTTCGCTTAGCATGATTATCTCAAGGTTCATCCATGTTGTCACAAATAACTGTATTTCATCTCCTCTTATGATTGAATAATATTCCATTATATATATGTACCACAGCTTCTTTAGCCAATCATCTATCATAGGACACTTCAGTTGCTTCTATGTCCTGGCCAACATTCATAATGCTGCTATGAACATCGGTGTGCAAATATCTTTTCCAGTACATGTTTTCAAGTCTTTGGAGTAAATATCCAGTAGAGGGACTGCTAGATCACATGGTAGATCAATTCTTAGATTTTTGAGGAACGCCCATACTGTTTTCCCTAGTGGCCGTGCCAATTTGCGGTCCCACCAGCAGTGTATGAGAGTTCCTTTTTCTCTGCATTCTCTCAAACATTTGTTATTACTTGTCCTGTTGACAACAGCTATTCTAACAGGTATGAGATGGTATCATATTTTGGTTTTCATTTGCGTTTCCCTAATAGCTAGCAATGTTGAGCATCTTTTCATATGTTTGTTGACCATTTGTATGTCTTCTTAGAAGTGTCTGTTCACATCCTCTGCACACTTTTTGATTGGATGATTTGATTTTTGTTGTTATTGAGCTGCATGAGTTCTTTGTATATTTTGGATATAGGGCCCTTATCGGAGGCATTGCTTGCAAAAATATTTTCCCATTCGGATGGTTGTCTCTTTCCCTTGTTGACATTTTCTTTTGCTGTGCAGAAGCTTTTTAGTTTGATGTAGTCCATTCATTTATTTTTGCTTTTACTCTTCTTGACTTTGAGGTCAAATTCATAAAATCCTATCTTAGTCCAAGGTCCATGAGTTTAGTTCCTATGTTATCTTCTATGAATTTTATTGTTTCAGGTCTTATATTCAGGTCCTTAATCCATTTTGAGTTAATTTTGGTGTGTGGTGATAAACAATCCAGTTTCGTTCTTTTGCAGGCGGCTTTTCAGTTTTTCCAGCATCATTGATTAAAGAGGCTTTCCTTTCTCCACTGTATGTTTTTGGCTTTGTCAAAAATTATTTGCCCATATAAACATGGGTTTCCATCTGGACTCTAGATTCTGTTCCACTAATCTGTGTGTTTGTTTTTCTGCCAATACCATGCCGTTTTGATTATTTTTGCTTTGTAGTATAATTTGAAGTTGGGCAGAGTGATGTCTCAAGCCTCATTCTTTTTTCTCAGGATTCACCCCATTTTCTGCGTCACTAAATTCTTCTTGTTTTCTCTGGCCCTCGCCTACTGCTTTTTAAAGAAAAAGAAAGCCTCAAAACTAACAAGAAGTTTCCTGGAGCCCACTAGTCTCCCTCAGGCTCCATGAGATAAAGTACAAGGCCTGGGCCTGTAGCCATTTGTATCTCAGCTCCAAGAACTCACCCATAACAAAGAGTAAAGGAAGGAGTAGAAAGAGTCCAGTGAGGTGGCAAGAGCTAAATTGCTTCTTTTCCACAGCAAAATAAACTCATGATAAGAGGGACCTCAGCAGTTTTCCCCCATCTGATTCTGACCAAATCATCTGACATAAGCTATAAAGCCTTCACTGACACAGAGTCATGAATTTACACCTACAGACACCTAATGCCTTCCACACACATGTGCTTCTTATCTGGTACCAAATCTTATACCAGGTACACTAAGCAACCTTCTTGCATTAACTCTTCTAAACAACCCTAGGGAATGAGGTTAATAATATCTAATGTTCATTGAACACTTACTATGTTTCTGGCTCTGTTCTCTAAGGTTTGCAGGTGTTTACTCCTTTAATCCTCATGACAACAAATCTATGAGGGAAGCCTACTGTATTGCATCAATTTTTAGATGTACTTTAAAAAATTAACATCATTCAAATATAGATGTATCATGTTTTCTTCCTTTAACATTTTGTTTTTCTTTCACAGCACTTATCACAAATTATACATTTGCTTGTGATTACATGTTTCACTAAATTTTCAGCTCTTTGAGGGCAGAACACTTTGAACTTCTTTAACCTTCTTGTTCACTATCATATCCCCGGCACTCAGCACACAGCCTAATGAACAGTAAGTACTCAGAAAATAATGAATGAATTAATCACACAACGACTAAGTAGACAACTCAAACTAGAAAAGTTCTGTTTCTAGGCAGAAATATTTACAAAACTGACCCACATTAATAAAGCTTTTTCAAGAAAGTTTGATTCAACATCAATTGCTTTGGAAACTCTTTTCATATCTCTTTCTCCTTCCTTTCATTCCACCCCAACCTTCTTGCTCTTCACATCATTGCCTTAATTGATATGTCCTCAGAGAAGGCATATCTGATTCCCTAATTATATTCTTACCTTGTTATTTTCTATGACAGCAACTTGTTTACTTTTTACATAAAGTTTATTATAGTCTAGTTATTTTACTGAATTATTTGTTTACTTATTCTTTTCATGCTACTCCCATGAAAACATGAAGTCCATGTTATCAAGACCTTATCTATCTTTTTCATCACTATATTTTTATGGTACATGCATAGGAGAAACAGAAAATAAACCATAAATGTATATTTCAAATAGAGTAAAATATTATGGAGAAAAATAAAGTGATATAAGATTGATGCTAGGTAGTTAAATGGCATAAACGGGGGTTGTGAGGTTTGAAGGGAGTCATATAAGGGTACAGATAAGGGTACTCAGCAGGCTTGGAGGCTGAAAACAATGCAATAGAAACTTAGAAACTAAATAGGTTGTAAAAATGAGTGAGATGCCATAAGAGAGTCTGGGAAGGACCCTTTTCTGTGGTCCTTTTTCATCAGGTGAAAGGAGCAAGAGAAAGCTAGGACCTCTACCTAGCTGAACTTCCTAAGCTCTGACCAGCAGCAAGGGACTCAAGCTAGCCAGCAATATTTCTTAAGCCGAAGGCCAATAAGTAAACTCTTAGGCCTTTTAGGGCTCAGCATTTCCACTGATAGGTTGTACAACCTTAAGCAAATCTTTGTTACTCTCTGACCTGTGCCTTCCACATCTGTAATATGTGGGCTTTGGATTATCTGGTCTATAAGAATTCTTTAGAACAGAACATTCTACAACTGTATGAAACCTGACCAAGTCTACTTTCTGGCCCTGTGTCTTAGAATCCTTAGCCCCTCTCTACTTCACCTCTGCCTGGAAAGAGAGCCTTATTCTTATCTATCATCCTCAGTCTACACAAAATCAGGCTTCCCAACTCTGGCTGGAAGGATGTGGAAGGAGCAGGGGAAGAGGACTATCCCATGAAGAGAAGGCAAGAGTTTTCCATGAAATGTCCATTAAAGTGGAAAATTGTCAAGCTATAGAAATAATTGTGTGTGTTACTGACCACATCTTAGGTCCTTTTCAAAGCTTAGGAGGAAAGGAGAAGAATGGGAACTAGAACAATGGGGTTTAAGACAGTTTTTAAGATGAACTCCTGCCATAGTGAATCTGAGATTTGGGGGAAATTCTGGGGAACAGACTTTTTAAGTTGTCTTTATCCTTTCATATAATATCTACAGGACATCCTAGGCTCCACAAAGCTGAAAAGACCAGTTCTTGACATTAGGTTAGTGCTGACTTGAGGTAAATGCAGGCAAACATTTTCAGCACTGTGAAGGTCTTATTCTCCATTATTTTACCAGATTCCTGCTATTAGCATTCCTGAGAATTAAAATAACATTTCCAAACCCCCATAGCTTAAAGTAGAAGAAGCGAGGCTCAGGAAAGGGGAGTGATTTTTCCAATGTCTGGAGCTGGAGCTGGGCTCTAGACTCACCTTCCAATGCACTATGCTGCCATTGGGCCTCAAGTCAACCAGCCCTATCTTTTCCTTTTAGGCTTTCTCAGTCACCAACATGTCACTACTATCTAAGTCCTCAAGCTATAAGACTTTATAGGTGAGAGGTTCTCAAGAGCTATAAGAATATCACAGAATTTAGAATGTGTAGATTGGAAAGGTGCCTAGAGATCATCTAGCCAGTGGTTCTCATAGAATCATCAACATGCCTAAGAGGATTTATCATAGTCCCAGCAGTGAGTGGTGGGAGCTGATGGGAACAGAGTATAGGGTCAATAATTATCAAGGAGCATTGCATCAGAATCACATGATGAAGCGGAGAAAAACAGTGCAGTTGCACACTATGTATAATCAAGGGAATTTGGATTATAGAGTTAGCAAGTAAAGGAAAAATTAAGAATGGTTAAAATCTCCCTTAAAAATCTTTTAAATCACCAGGACCTGGGTGGGCATTTAGAAGTCAAAAAGCAAGATTTAATTTTTGTTTATCTTGCTTTTATATTCTGGATGTGGCCTCTCTTCCCTCCTGGGGTCAGTGGAGACCAGTTTAAATTGGTGAAAGAGTGACAGAATAAATAAAGCACCTTTTCTCCCTTTGCCAAGCAACATGCAACTAAATGTCCATTAGTTAAATATGTGCATAATGCAACACCACTGAAAGAAGGGGGATTTTTCCACCTATTCCACTTCTACATACACTGGCCCTGACCACAGATTTCCCTGGGATTGCCCCAACCAGAGTAGGTCCCAATATTGCACACATTCCTTTTGTCTCTCCTCTCACTTTCCTTGTTATCTATCACAATCAAGCACATATGAAACTTTTTATGTCTGTGTTTGTTCCTGGGCCCAAGACCTCATTAAATTTGCATCTCGCAATAGCCATGTAGTGTAGCCAGATCAGGACTCATTACCCCCATTTTAAAAAGGAAGAGACTGAGGCCAAAGTTACACAGTGCCAGTAGCACGGTTGTTCTGTTCTGGTTTCCATTTCAGTGCTTTCTACCATACCATTCTCTGGATATGTAAAAGAATAGCTGCCATTAATGGAGCACTTATTCTTTGCCAACCTCTGTGCCAAGCAATTTGCATTTATTAGCTGAATTGAGAAGATGGTTGGTGGTATATGCAGAATGAATTGGAGGAAAAATTGCAGGGAGGGCATCAGATAGAAAGCAAATGAAATTGGTTACATGGAATAAGAGCACATACTGGGAAACTAATGGTGGAAATGGAAAGAAAAAGATAAGTCAGTGAGACTTTCACTGGGTTGGCTGGAAAACAGCAGGGTTCTGAGTACACAAAACATATGAGTTTTGATGGAGAAAAAGATAAATAAATGTATTCTCTAAAGCAGTGGTCCCCAACCTTTTCGGCACCAGGAACTGGTGCTCCTGTGAGAATGTAAATCTTGAAGATCTGAGGTGGAGCTGAGGCAGTGATGCTAGTGATGCTGGGGAACAGTTGCAAGTACAGATGAAGCTTCAGCTCTCTAGCCTGCCACTCACCTTCTGCTGTGCAGCCTAGTTTCTGACAGGGCTGCTGACTGAGACTCAGGGGTTGGAGACTCCTGCTCTAAAGAAAGATGCTGTCTAGATTGCTATACAACATCTGTGAAGCTAGCTAGTTTCTAGAAGAATCCCAATCTAGTGTAGACATACTTCTGTCACCATACTTTTGTATACTCCTCCCCCAAAATGGAACTTCTCTCAAATGTAGTTATTCATTGGTAGCTTCAAATGCATCTCACTCTTCTCCAAGTACTGGCAATAAATCCTGCTCCATAGTCCCTCGAAATTCCATCAGCTTTCACTTCCTCAAGGGGTATATCTGAGGAAAGGGTGGTGGTGGCAGCAGGATTCTGGGTCTGAATAATGAAAGCAAGGGAGCTCTCTACTGTGTCCAGCTCCATTCTAGCTTTCAAATACAAATTTCAACCTACGTCTCAAATTCAACAAGTTTAAAACCTACCCTTGATTCAATCTCCTTGATTTTTTTTCTATAAATAGTCTCTCCATTCTCCTATCCCCAAGACTAAATTTCGGAAAGATTCCAGACTTCTACTTCCCTCTGTGCCCCGCAACATCAAACGAATCACAGAGTCCTGTAAATTCTTCCACTGCAGCAGAGCTGACATCAATATGTGCCTTTTTATATGTAATGCCCAAATTAAAGATCTCATTACCACTGACCTGGATTATTGTAATAACTGCCTCCTCTCTCACTCTTCTGATATATCCCGTGCCAAACATTTACCTACTAACTGAGCCTTTGTGACACCCTGTACACTGGACTAGTGATAGAGACATAGATAAACTAAAACCTTGCCCTTAAGAACCTCACCATCTATCTCAGGAATACGGGTGAACGATCAATGGAAAAATAAACTCTGACAAGTGGTAAGTTGGAAGCATGGATTAAAAGGCTATAGAAACATAAAAAGAAATAAATGTAGTATTTTTGTTGTGATGATTGAGGGAAAAGATTTGAAAGGAAGGCTTCACAGAAGAAGTAACATTTCATTAGAATCTTAAAGATCTAATAGTTGACCTGGTGAAGAAAAGGGAGCAAAACATTATATGCAGAGGCAAGGGCATGTGTGATGATATGAGGTGGTAACACCAGAAATGTTGAGCATCCTGAATGGTCAAAACACAAAGGCCTAGTCAGTAAGGCAGGAGATAGGGTTCAACTGGAGAAGGCAGAAACCCAAAACTCCTCTTGGAGGAAGTATAAATGCAGAAAAGACTACACAACCACCTCAGACAGGATTCAGCCTCAGGGGGATGTCCAAATGGGGACTTGTTTTCTGGCAATAGGATTAGAGCTCAAAAGTGTATCCAGGGATCTGCCAGAGCAGGACTATCATTCAGCAGCCAGCTCCTTCTGGCGTCATTTGAGCAGTGAGCCTAGCTCATTGTACCTTGCTCTTTCCCCCAGGGGCACAGTCAGGATTGGCTCCGGTCTTGCCAATCTCTACCATGATCTAGCTCTTTCTAGCTTTCCATCAGCATCTCTAGAACCTTTTTATCCCCACTCTGTACTTCTAAGAACCAGCCTGTACCTTCCCAAAGGAACATCTGGACCCTACACATTCTTTACCAGGCCTCATCAGCATTTGGCAGAGTATAGACCCAGAGCACCCTGAATTCTTTGCTTTTACTATCCCATCCCAAAGTACTCTCCCAGCCTCACTGGGAAATCTCTCAGCCTCACTGGCTCATACTGTGTGTGTGTGTGTGTGTGTGTGTGTGTGTGTGTGTGTGTTGTGATAGTCCCACTAGGTCCTTCAGAACAGAGGCCCTCTGTGCTTTTGCCACTTGTGGATTCCCCATGGCATTCAGTGCAAGGTCTTGAAGATTGGAAAGATCCAGTGATGTTTTTCGGTGAATGAGAATGGCACTAAGCTCTAAACTCAAATCACTTCTTCTTGCTCTTCTCTACGTCCTTGAACCATAATTCCTGTGTCTGCAAATTGGCCAGAAATTCTCCTCACACTTGCCAGTCCATGCCTCCATTCTCTACTCCTTTCACACTCAGCTAAAGGTCTTTTCTTGCCTTGGCCTCTCCCTTCTGCTCAGGATCCCTAGTCCCTGTTTATCTTTCCTGGGGCGCCCTAGCCCCTGCCTCTCTCTCTATAGTAACCTCAACCCCGTGCCCCTCTTTCATGGCTGTGCCCCAACTCTTTCTTTGCAGCCTAATTCTCTGGAGCTTTATCTGCAGCCCATACTTCCACCATACCCCTCTCACTGAGTTATTGGTTCTACACCAACTCTCTCCCTTCCCCTTCACAGCTCTCCTTATAGCCCAAACCCAGAGCAGTCTTAGGGTCAGAGGGTCTCCCCAGCCCCACCAGTCCAATCAGTCCCAATCCAATCCAACCTGGTGAACTGGTAACTAATGTCCTTATTTAGTAGGCAAGGAGGAGCCTAACTAGGTGGCTGGCAGGCAGGCTACAAGGAGATCCAAAACCTTCCAGCAGAAACAGCAGGAAGATCACACAGTCTCTGCTCTCTGGGCTTCTCTGTAGCCTCCAACACCAGAGTGGCCGTGATACAACCCTGTTGTGAGTTCTCTCTCTCTCTCTCTCTCTCTCTCTCTCTCTCTCTCTCTCTTTTCTCCCCAGTCTCCCCCTCTCACACCCTCCCCACCTCCTTGGATACCTAAACCAGCCTCACTCCAAAGCCCTCTGGACGTCCCTGCCCAGAAGTCCCTGCCCTTCGGGGCACCAGGGAGGGGAGCAATGTACTGCCAAGGATAGCTGGATAGCTTCACTGCTGCGACAGCCAAGTCATTTCCCCACTGCCCCAGCTGGTGACGGTGCCACGAATTTCTCACACGCTAGGACTGCAACTCCAGGGCCCACACCTCCTCCATCCCTCAGGTGTAGGTAGTAAAAAACAAGCCCTGCTGCTGGCCACCCACGGGCCAAATCTTATCTGGTCAGCCTCTGTGCATGGGCGCCCACAGTGAGGATCAGAGCGAGGTAAGTAGTTGCGGAAGCAGGCAAGGAACAGGTGGTCAATTGTGCTCTGCAGTGTGGCCAGGCTCCCCACCAGAGGATGCACTCTTGGTGTCTGGTGTGTGATGAAGGCTCACAGTGGGAGGGAGAAGCTTCCTAACGTCTAAGGGCTCCACCTCTGGCAGCTTCAACACCTGCCAAAGCCCTGCTCTCTCACCCCAAACTTAGAGGTATGCACATCACCTCCAAGGAGTTAAAACTGCTTCCTTCTTCCCTGACCCACCAGGATTAAGCGCTGGGAAGTCAGATCCTGTGAAAGTAGAGTGCAAGAGGGCTCTCCAGGGTTGGGTTCACAGCTGTCGGATAAGTGCCGCATAGGCAGAAGCGAGCCTTTTCCCAGACTGCAGATGTCAATTCTCCACCCCCTCCCAAAACTCAGAGAGGGTAAGGACTTGCTACTTTACTCCATCCAGCTCCAGAAGCTTTTCTCTTCTAAGCCACATTTCATTCATCCCTTAAATGAGGCTACCAAATTCCACTTAGAATACTGCTGTGAGGATCACAGGGGACAATGTATGTGAAAAAGCAAAGCACAACTCTTGATATGCAGTAGTCACTAACTTTTACTTCTCTTTCCTCTTGAATCTTCAACTTTTGAATGATAGAAATCTGGCACATTTCATGTGGGGTCAAATTCTTGACCCTCTAGGCCCAAAGCATGCTGAATTATCTCCTCAGGGACAGAGGTTGGAGAGACAAGTGGGGATGTCCAGGAATGGTCCAGAAGAAAAAGGGAACCTCGACGGTGAAAGGAGAAACTCAGGTGACTAAAGTATTACAAGGAGAAGAGTTGGAAAATTAGGAGGAGATGCCAGCAGGGAGATGGAACCTTAGAAAGAGATGGACTCTCCGAGATTTGAATAGGGGAGCCCCAGGAGAAAAATTAGAACCCAGAAGAAAAAGGAGGAAGCCTCAGAGATTTAGAAGATAATGGAGAAAAAAATGTGGTTCTACAGAGAAATAAGGGACAGCAAAGCGCAAGAGATCAAGAAACTTCAGAAACCTAAGAGTAGGATAAGATTGCAGAAAAGAGGTGGAGACCAAAGGATGCCAGGAGATCACAGGAGAGAAATGGGACTGCAGAAAATAGGTGCAGCACCAGTGATTTAGAAAAAGGTCTATAAGAAACAGAACTGCTGGAAAAGGATGGAATCTGGTGGAGAGAGAAAAGGGTTCCTAAGAGGGAGAAAAACTGTGGAAGAAGAGTGGAGGGGTATAGAGCCATGGATTTAGGGAGAATACACACACACACACACACACACACACACACAACGAACAAACAAACACACAAAAAACAGAAAAGCCATGAGATGTAAGTATAAGTGGTCCCCAGAAAAAGACTGCAGGAAAAAAAAGATGAAGCCCCAGGGAAAGATGGAGGAGTGGGGGCCCAGATAAAATTATGACCCAAAGAAGGATGGGACTCAAAATCTAAAGGGAGGGTATTATAGGATTGAGGTAGGAAACTTCAAGAAAAGGGGTAGAATTGCAAAGATGCAGGGAGGAGGCAACAGAAAAGTGGTATAGCCCCAGGATGTGATGAGACCTTGAGAAAGAAAAGAACCCTAAAGCAGGTACATCTTCAGAGATGTAAGGATAAAGTCCCCAGGAGAGAGATAATACCCCAGAAAAAAAAAAAGTGAGGTCCCAGGGATATAGAAGGCAATTCCTAAGAGAAAGTTCAGACTCTATAAAAGAGGAATTTGACTGCTAAAAAATATGGAGTTTATTTCCAGGGTGATGAGACTCTTCTACAAGTGATTATTATGGTGGTGGTAACACAATTCTGTGACTATGCTAAAAAATGAATCGTAGGCTTTATCTTATTTTATTTATATTTTAATTCCTTCAGTCCCAAAGGTAGGTTCTGAGCAACACAATACATCATCCACTTTGCAGATGAGACTGGAAAAATCGAGGGCTTTGTCCAGGGTTCTACAGGGGTTTCTGTCCAGCTTAAACCCTCATTCCCAGGAACTTTGCTCTATTCATTGTTCTTGCTCCCCTGTTTGGCCTGGGTGTCCATGTTTGTAGCAACTGGCACTTCTTTTTTTTTAAATAAATTTATTTATTTTATTAGTTTCACATATATAGTATATTGGTTAGACATCTATAATGTTCATAGAACAATGCCCCCCAATTGCTCCCTCCCTCTCCTGGCCCTCCATTTAGCCATCATAATACTAACTGCATCCCCTCTTCCATGTTCCTCATGCCCAACTGACACTTCTTAGTGTTTAGACAACATAATCCTGATAGAGTTAATCTTTAACTAGTCGACAATCATTAGATTCTCTCTTTACAATATATACTAAGACATGGATGGACTCTCTAGCTGTATAATGGGAGGAGCTAGGATTGTGAGATCAGGTCAAACTGCCATGGCCATTTCTAGATAATGTGCATACTTTTGAGTATGCAAAGATTAGATACCCAGAGTTGTATGCTTTAAATGAGTTAACTTTACAGAAGCTGAATATCTCAATTGAGATATTATGTATGTATTATATATGCGTATATACATATAGAGAGAGAGAGGAGAAAAGGAAGAAAGGAAGAAAGGAAGAAAGGAAGAAAGGAAGAAAGGAAGAAAGGAAGAAAGGAAGAAAGGAAGAAAGGAAGAAAGGAAGAAAG